>NW_008824002.1:1111868-1161774 GCF_000699105.1 Pygoscelis adeliae
CCTGCTCCTATGCCTTTAAGACTTCCTTCTTGAAGAACGTCCAGCCTTCTTGGACCCCTTTGCCCTTCAGGACTGTCTCCCAAGGGACTCTCTCAACCAGCGTCCTGAACAGGCCAAAATCTGTGCTCCGGGAGTCCATGGTTGCGGTTTTGCTGGCCCCCCTCCTTACTTCACCAAGAATTGAGAATTCTACCATTTCATGGTCGCTAAGCCCAGGACGGCCTCCGACCACCAATGATGTCCATCTAATTCTCCTTTCATGTATGCCTGGCTATTGCAGCACTTAAAACTCCAGCCAGAAGTAGAGAAGTTGAAACAGTGTTCCTAATAATGTCTAGTTTGGTCGGGTATAAAAATTTATCCTACCCCAGAGTAAGGAAAATTCAGGCGACTTTACAGAGGATCACTGAATCTGCGTTCTTTATTATACTTTTGCAGGTAAAATGAGATAGAAGTGACTGGATTTTTGACAGTTACCCAAAAATACTTACCAAATATGTTTTTCTTTATGTGATGATTAACATTTTTCTTCTAGAACTTTCTAAGGAAAATATCTGAATGTTTTCCAATGTTAAGTCTTTTCATATAGCTATATAATTGAATATTTGAAGGGAAAAAAAAAAGAAAAAAAAATAACTTAAAATAAAATTCAGAGTATCTTAGTAAAAGAAAAACATTCTTGTCCACTCTCATCTGAAGCAGTTTATCTTGTCTGGTTTAAAATCAGATTTGGGTGTCCATTTATTCTTAAGAATTTTGGTAACAACAATAGTTAACGCATTTCATTTCAAATTGTACTGTTACTTAATTGGGATGAGACTATATCTTCCTTTGTAGAGTATGTGCTCCTTCCCGGCAAAAGTCTGTCTTTGCAGACCTGTTTATGTTAATGAGAAATAAAATGGAATTGGCATACTCTGGCACAGTAAAATATCAATGCCATACCACTTTTGTCTACAAGATGTTTTAAATTTTGTGCAGCAATTTGGCAAATGTTAGGAATTCTGTGAAGTTCCTGCTATGTCACTTATAGTTAATGAAAGATGACCGAAATCCTCTTTTGCCTTCATGTTTTTGACATGATATACATTAGTTTTAACATCAGACAAGAAATTAATTCATGAAAAAGGCTTTGAAGTTTAAGCTGTGAGTGTTAAAAAATTAACATTTTAAATTACAGTAAAAGGAAGGCAGGGGGGAAAACCCACCTTTTCTCCCACCCTTCTGTATTAAAGATCTTATTTCTGACATGAATTCTACGATCAGTTAGCAACTGTTGATGGTAGGGTTATAATTAGAGTAAAATATAATTGAAACCAAGGGTTAGCTAGAGGGATCAGCGATAGAAAAAGTACTTCTGTGCATTTCAGTCTTCCAAAGTAAGACTGTACTACATATAAGAAAAGTTTGCATGATAGTATTTCAGTAATACAGTTACATATGGTGACAGTAGCGTAGAAGCTTTCCAATGAATAGTGCTGTCCCATCGTTTAGTATGAAAGCATAGAACAAAGGTGAAAAAAGAAGGTATAGTATACATAGCTTTGTGGTTTGTAAAGGACTTGTACTTCTAATGAATTTTTGGGTCCATCACAGAAGGCAGTAGTTAAAAAAGCAAAAATTAAATACAGGAGACAAATATAAACAATAATGGTGTACTGAGAAGTAAAATTATTTTGGTAGATCCCATAGAAACTTGAAGTCTGTTACCAAAGGGTTAGCTATTGTTGCAACAAAGGAGGATTACTTATTATGATTGGCACAGCGGTAGTAAAATTGAAGCAATGGATGTCTCACATAAGAGAGAACCTGTTACTCTCAATTCAAAGAGAGCACAAGCATATGGTCATGACTCAGTGTGATACTCTGATTTGCATATAAATCTTTTATATAACTGTTTTGTTTAACTGGAGTTTATGGTCTTATTTTCAACTGTGCAATTGAAAGTACTTGTGTTTGATTTTTTTAAAACTGTTATAATGCATAGGAAGAACAAGTACCTCAATTAGGCAGTTTGCTTCAAAATACTACTCAGTTTACTAAGAGTTCTGCAAGTAGCAGGATATGGTAAACTTTATATGTTTAACAAATGATGTGAGTGTTTAATAAGAACAAAGTTGCTAAATATCAGCACGATTTCTTTACTTTGTTAATAACAGCTGGAAAATATTAATGACCATTATTCACAATCCCTTTAGGAAATAGGGAATTTCCATCCTCATTTCTGTGACTTCAAGACAGACTAGATCTAACAGAAAGATATATACTGGAAAGGAGAAACACAAATATCTTACTGGACATAATGTGTAGAAAATACAAGATTTTGTTAGTTCAGCATTATGCTGTTGTATTTGTATATGAACAACCATCAAATTATATGATACCTGTAGGCTTATTAACTTTCTTCATAACATCTTGGCTTCATATTAGTAAAAGAACAGAAGTCATACTTCGTACATCTTTAGAAAATATGTTTGTCAGTGCCACCACATGCTGAAACTTTTTTTTTTACAGACAACTTCTGAACACTATAATTTATCTGGTTTTGTACCAGGATCTTCTTGCAATAGCTTACAGTTTACCTGATCAGAAGCCATGACCAGAGGATACAAAGGCTATCACTAAAAAGTATCATCACTATTCATTTATGTAGAGAGGGGAGAAGAAGAAAAAAAGAATTGTTCCTACATAACTAGTTTCAGTGGTTACAGTGAAAGTCTTGAGGTTGCTGCAAATGACACTGAAGTGTCTTTTCTTTCATTGACGTCAAGGAATTGATCTTGCCTAGTACAGCTTTCTTGTGATAAAAGATTAGACTGGTGAACATGTAATGTTGTATTAGTGGTTTGAGCAAAGGCAATGTGTGTGTGATGCTTGCAGACAATTAAGATTGGTATTAAATGTAAATTGTCTCAGCTTTCAATTTTTTATTAGTGTAATTCAGCCTTTGCTTGTTGTACTCCAGCTTATACTAAATGCTTAGTTCAGATTGACTGGGATTTGCTGTTTGCTTAAAAGGCTCGAAGAAAAATATTTTTATGAGTATTGAGTGTGTCAATCTGGGCTAGACCCTTATTAAGTGAAGCTGCTGTGTTAGCATTCAAGCTCCCAATATTTTGATTTTATAAACAAAGAGCAAAGGATGGCAGTGGACAGATGTCACTCACTTTGTTGTATGTATTCAGATATATACTTAAAAAAAATAATCTTTTGTATAGGAATTCCATTCAAAATCTTTCTAAGCATGTATGTGCCAGTATCTTATATAACATACTTGATAACAAACTGACACAAATGGCACTGTATTAATAATCCAACTAATGTGTGTGACTACCCTTATTTTCTCTCTACTGTTGTCTGGAGATCATACATTAATACTGCATATAAAATGAGAGATCATCTTAAAACTATTCAAGTTACAATATGCTTTTTTTTCCCTTGTACCCTAAGAATAACCTAAGGTGAGTCATTCTGATTTTCAAAATCAGGTTTGAAGGTACTAGGTCTATTTTTACTTTTTTTTCCCTGTATCTCCTCTTCAGCTACCACACAGTAGGAGATTCCCTAACAATCTCTGTCTTTTTTTGTTTTAGGTAGTTTTGTCTGCAACATGTTTGAAAGCTGTATGTGTTTGACAAGGTATTTTCTTGCCCGTTGTTTGGTTTATCACATGTACAAGGGTAGTTTGTAATAAAACAAAATTTATCCCGCAGAGCTTTTGCAGACTGCATAAAGCTTGAAAACACTCTACCTGCCTGTCTGTCTTACTCCTGGATAGTTCAGAAATACATGGGTTGGACTGGATGAGAATTGATTGAAAATTTTAGTAATATGAAAGTATAAAGGGTTATTTTTGTATTGTTTGTAGATTCTCTTGAGTTTGTAAAGAAACATCCCGAGAAATTTGTTTCTGTGGAATAAAATAAGTGAGTTCTATTAGTTTAGGATAAGCACAGTTCAGGGATCAAAAGATATGAATTATTGCCAACATAAGAAAAGGGGTTTGTACTCATGAAACTAAAACTGAAATACAGTATTTTATGCAATAGGAAGATCAAAAACTCTGATAAACTTTATAAATTTAAAACAAAAATGCTTGTAAGCTAATAAGTTCAATCTTATCCCAGTGTAATTATGAAGAGTTGATGTTTTTAGAATCGGGAAAATTTAGGAAGTATTCAATGATTTCTTTGCACTCTTCCTACAAATAAAATGTGTTTAAAGAAAGAAGGTAGAAATGGGGATGCTCTTGCTAAGCTCATTCCACAAATCTGACCCTAAATTGAGGCACCTTAAAGCATAAATTTTGTCAGTACTTCTGCTTCTTTGAGTCCTCCTAGGACTTAGATATCACTCTAGAATGTGATCTGATACAAGTAAACTGCACAGTGCAAAGCTAGTGTCTTTTTGCAGATCTAGCTTGGAGTGTAATAATAAATACATCTACAATTAAAGCCAATTTAAAAAAAAAATAAGAACAGTTTGGGGGAATTGTAATAAACTGTGGTAATTGGGTAATTATTATAAATTCATGTCACTGGTTATGATGTTAAATTGAAAAAATTATGACAGAAATGAAAGTCAAATAGCTTTATCCAATTAAATCTGATTATATAACAATTTGTTTTGTTAAAAAGGAGTAGAAGTTAAATGGTATGTGAGTCATTCTGAAGATCTCTGTGTGTAACATGAACCAATAAAAAAGACAGCTGTGTCAGAGCATACTGAAATTTCCATTTAAAATAAGCTGTATCTACTCAGAGATTTTGAATGTCTAAATAAATTAGCAGTCATTATTGCAGATTCATAGCAAAATAGCATAAAGTTACAGTTTTTTGGGAAGTAAAAGATTAGTAATGTTTTATGGCTAGCCTCAAGGGCTCTAGTAGTTTGGCAAAACTGTCACTTATGTCTAATTCATATCTCCCATATAGAAGATCCAAATTCTCTTTACACGACTACGTATAAAATGAAGTTGTTATTCTCACTGGTCATCTAGGAGTGAGGGGTTTTGTGGCACTTTGCTGTGTGGTTCCTCTCCAGGTTCTTAGGAAACTTGTAACATTATTAGGTTTCAAAATAACAAAACCAATTTTTAATCCACTGACATAGTTTGAAAAGCAGAAAGCTGCTCCATGTTTTCCATAGAATAATGGATGTTACCTTTTATTAGATGTTATTATTTCCTCATGAAGTGAAACCTCAGTCCTTACTGTACACAAGAGAATAAAGGAAAAATCATACATCTCTACTTATTTACATAGGTACAGTGTTATTCTATTCATTTATAGTCAGAGAAATAATCTTTTTCTCAGATTTGCTAAATACAGACAAATCCTATTCAATTCAGCTAGTGGTCAGGGCTCATGCATTACAAAGTCTTCTTTTAGGAAGAGCTAATAGAGGGTGATCTCTGCATTGACCATTTGTAAGACAAGCATAGGAAGATATTATCGTGGAGGCTCACGAAATGAAATTAGGCAGGTGATAGATTAAAAAACAAACTTTATTTAAACCAAAATTGTTTAGCAGAAAACTAACTAGAAATGAGGCTTCAACACTCCGACAACATCAGTAAACCACAGGTTCAGGATGGTATACGAGGGATTAATACTGCACAGCCGGCTTTAGAAATGAGGATCCAAAATGCGCACACTCACTTACCTATACGATGATGGCTCTCAACCTTGAGGAGTTTCCTTGGGCAGCGTCCCAACCCAAGGGGAGAGTCCCCGACTGCAGACATGCTGCCCCAAGGAGGACCAACTCAACTTTTCCTCTGGCGGGTCTCCATTTATACCCTAGTCGAGTCTGATCTGTGGTCAATTCTAATTGGCTAAGGGCCTTAACTTTCTTACTCCTTGCCCGAGGTGTATACATGACCATAATTACCGGCCCAAAGTGTGTACATGATGATCAGCACTCGCCACCATAAAGGCGCGAAAGTGAGGGTGTGAAAAATAAGGATGCAGCGGTCTTAATGTCCCCAGTCTTTATCAGGGTGGGTGCACCTGCCACAGATATACATGAAGACTTCCTCAAAATCTGAGATTTACTTAGATGTTCTGAATTACTCACTGGATGATCATCTTTTTCCCCATTGGCAGTAGAGTGATGCTAGTGAGGTCACCTTGCTGTGCTGAAAAATACCCTTGTAAAAATTACTCCTTTTTTTTTTTTTCCCCCAGTGTCACAAAACAGAAGGACCAATGAAATACTTAGAATGTCTAACTATAGCTAGGAAGTTTGTTTCCATGGTCAGCAGAGAGAGGTAGACGGTAACTCAAAGCAATGAGCAAACACAAGTCCGGTGAACTGTCCCATGAAAGGATTTTGCTAACTTTAGCTTTCTCAACTGACTGTAAAAGAAGCTTAGGAAGATTAATTTCCCTTGACTAAAGTTATCCTGCATTAATAACCACGAACTGTTGTCTGGTGTTACATTCTTCAGAATAGAGTTTCTTTTAAGATCCTGCCACTTTCTACTGTACTATACAGTACACTTTCTACTACTTACTATATTACACTGTGTTCTTTCTTTCTTTAAGCTTTGACTTGATTTACAATTTTCTGTCAGGCTGGTTCTTCAAACAGTGGATTTACACTAGATTAATGATTTGTTCTTATTGCAACTGTAAAATATGAGATTGAGAGAAGGTATGAAAAATTTGTGCTTAGGAAATTTAGGTTTTGTTTTCCCTTTTGAGCTAGAAGGAAAACTTAAAAAATCTTGGATTTGTGCCAAATGCAATTATTCTCAAATTTCATTATAGAACTTAATTTGTTCCTGACATGCAATAGCAAACCACAGAGTTGCATTGCTCTGCCAACATGAACAGAGAAACTGATTACTTGGAAAGTAGGAGTTGTAAAATTGACAGTAGCATGAAAAGCCTGAGCTGAATTTATCTGGCAAACCAAGCATACATCAATAATTATTTTTAAAAATGTTTCCAGTTAACCTTCAAAAGGTTATCTACTCTCTGTCCTTGTAATAAAGTAAGTTACAGATACCGAAAAATAAATGCATAGCATATGAACAAAAATGCGACATTAGTATTACTGGTACTTCCATGAGTCTACTGAAATCAAATGCAGAAAGCATGGAGTGATGTATAGGAAAAGAAGGGGGTTATGTGTACTGCCTGTGTTTTACAAGCAAACAACTGTTCTTTTGAAAATATCTAGATGGCTGCAATTACTAATGCAGCTTTTCCATAGCACACCAGTGCAAAATTTTAATTCTTAGGTGCAAATTATTTTCCTGATCAGTTCAGAGACATGATTTTTTTTTTTCCTTTTCCCATAAGAAAATAAAGATTTTGCTCTAAAAGGAGGGGAAAATCCCCATCCAAATTATGTTGTCATTATCACTGAGCTAGTATAATAGTGTTACAGTGTTTACATGATTAACCATCAGTAAAAAAGATACCAACCATTATATTCTTTGTTTTAAGTTTGTCAAAGACTGCAAATAGAAATACAGGTTTCATATGTAATCAAAAAACTATTAGTTCAAAATATTTGATGCTTGCTAATTCCATTTATTAAGGACCCAGTGAGCTGATTTTTTTTCTGTCTGAGGATAACATAACTAAGAATTCACATCTCCAGTTCTCATATCCTCATTCCTGTATTCTTTTAGTTTCCTTGTTATCTTCTTCTTTGTCTTTTTCTTCTTTTTCTTCTTTTTCTTCTTTTTCTTCTTTTTCTTCTTTTTCTTCTTTTTCTTCTTTTTCTTCTTTTTCTTCTTTTTCTTCTTTTTCTTCTTTTTCTTCTTTTTCTTCTTTTTCTTCTTTTTCTTCTTTTTCTTCTTTTTCTTCTTTTTCTTCTTTTTCTTCTTTTTCTTCTTTTTCTTCTTTTTCTTCTTTTTCTTCTTTTTCTTCTTTTTCTTCTTTTTCTTCTTTTTCTTCTTTTTCTTCTTCTTCTTCTTCTTTTTCTTTTCTATTTCTTCTTTTTCTTTTCTTTTTCTTCTTTTTCTTCTTTTTCTTTTCTTTTTCTTCTTTTTCTTTTCTTTTTTTCTTCTTTTTCTTTTCTTTTTCTTTTCTTCTTCCTCCTCTTCCTCCTCTTCCTCCTCTTCCTCCTCTTCCTCCTCTTCCTAAAGTCTGCAGTTTTGGAGTTAAGGGTAATATTTTGAAGTTCTTTAGAAGCTGAAAATTTTAAGGCCATAAGAAGATTGTATCAATTGTTTCTTCTGACCTACATGAAACAGGCCCCATAAAGTCAGTACTGTGAAAGTGTGTAAGTGTGAACTGTGGTGCATAAAAATGACTTTTTACTGTGTACCAAAGTTGAGATACTGATGCTTGGTCGTCTTCCAGGAAAAAGACATAGAATTCATCAGCTGCTCAGAAACTGAGCTTAGAGAGGGGAAATTTCAAAAGAAGATTCTTAACCAGTTCATAGATCTCTTAAATACAGTATGTTCAGTTTTATAAAATGGTCAGATCTTGGTGTAAAAAGCTGAGGCTGAAGTGCTGTTTAGAAAGTTATCACCTAGGCCTAAAAAATTACAAGAATAAAAAAAAAAGTTATAACCTCCCCCCAACAACAAAAACAAAAAAACACACATAAAAACCAGAAAGAAAATATTACCTATTTTTTTGAGTTCAAGATGAAACCTTTGGATCACTCAAGATGTGGAAGACCAAGGTACCAAGCCCTGGTTTTAATTATGTACATTAATGATTGAACTATGGTATACCTATATGTTGCTTGGAACTCTAAGCACTAGATCAAAAGTTATTTTGTGAGGGAGTTAGGTCTTCTTTTCTAGAACAATCATGTTTTATGATTTTAAAAAATATAAAAAAATCTTCTGTCAATTTTGGGTATAATGGCTTCAGATCATCTAAATCTAGACTACATTCCTAATTCAGTTTTCTGAACTTCTTAAATTCTCTGAAGTGAATTCTCAGTTATGTGTCGCAAGTGAGATTTGGACAGGGAATGGGGGGATGCAATAAGTGAAAAGGAAAATAAAGACATGATATTTTTCATTTTTGGGGAGATGTTTTTTAGGGGAAGTTTGTGATCTCTGGATGAGAGACTACTCAAGATTTGGAGTACAGAAGATTTTTGTACATAGCAAAAAAAAAAAAGTTATTTAAGAGAGCAATATATTGACAATAAATTAATTGTGGTTTAACACCCCCCCCAACCAAAAACAAAAAAAAATCCTAGTCTCTATGATGATGAAGGAATTCAAGCAGTCTGTTTCATTACACATTCTCATGTGGGGAGAGCTGGCAACAGTCTTTCTAGAGCTGTCAATGAATAAGTGTAGGCAAATGATCATAGACTCTCTCATATGCAAAGCAGTAGCATACGAAAGCAAGTTATAAAACTGAAGGAAATAATTATTAATTTAGAGACAATAATCACCTTTAGGTTTCTGTTGTATTAACACTACGACAACTAAGCAAAGATTCATTGTCAAATGAACATTTTCTTTCTATACTCCTTTCCTCGTTATTCATGACACGTGTCATGATTCTTAAATGTCAAGTCCTTCAACAGAACAGAGTTGCAGTGGAATCATTGTTAAAACAATTGTTCAGTTCTATCTTTTTTATGCATGACAAAAATAATTAGAGTTTCTCAATTTAATTGTATAAGTACCATGGCATTTCTATTTGAACAGTAGCCTATTTAACAAAAATCGAGCTTGTAGCAATGTCTTTAGGATCATCAAATATTTTTTCAAAGGGTAAAAAACCCTTTTCTAGATGTATTGCTGTTGATGTTTGAAGGTTCTGGTTAATTATGCTTGTGTGTGTCTGTATCGATGCAGTTTTTTTCAGTGACTTAGCTTGTGAGTTATTCTAGAAAACACTAAATATAGGTCAACATTCAGTGTCAAAGAAATCTGTCTATACCTCACCATCTCTTTCCAAATGCTGCTTACAACATTCAGTTCTCTTTGTATTGAATTGTTTGCTTTAATTAACAAAACAAACATTGAACTCAGTATAACAAGCAGGAGATAGTTGTTTTGTAGTTGTAAAAAAACCAAACCAAAACAAACAAAACAACCAACAACAACAAAAAAAACCCCATCCATAAAACTCAAACTCCGAGTGATGAAATGACAATGTTATGCGGGAATCCTATTGAAATACTGATGTCTCCAAGTAAAATAGCCACAAGGATATTTTATCCGTGGTTTCTGTGAAAAAGAAGGGAGAAGCCATAACACAGACACCCGTTTACTTAGAAAATAGCTATGGTACCTAAAGATATCATCATGCTACAGTGATCAGTCAAAGGCCTGGAACAGGTGAATGTGCTTCAAAGCTATATCTAATAACTTAGCGTAAGGAATGTTAAACTAGTCTCCAGACTGCATTGTAGCAGCTAAATGTTAATATACTACATCCTATGTCCTATTTTGTTCACAAATACCTTTGGCAGAGATTAGGCAAAAACTTTTAGACAGCAATAATATTGACACTTTGCTAGATAAAGTGTAAGTACCTCTAGTGTGGCTCTTTTGAAGAGCCATTCTTCATTCTTCCACTAATAACTTGAAGAGCAACACTTTGAAAACATGTGTTTAGCAAGTAAGAGGAAAAAAGTTAATTGAACTTACTGCTTCATACACTTAGAAAGAGATAAAGATGAAGAATATCCAACTAGGAAGACTGCTGGAGTTATTCAGGTGGGTTTTTTGAAAAGAAATCCAGTTGTATTGGTTCACATAATCAAAGTTAAAAAGTAAACATTAAAGGGGATTCTTTTTAGATTTTTGTAGTGGTAACTTACATAATGGCATATTGAAGGCTTGGTAGAAATATTGTCTGTGTAACTGAAGTGTTAGTACAGAAAGCTATAGTTCTCTTGAGAAAGGGAAGTTATTGACAGTCTTACAAGGTAGGTTAATTTTCAGGTGGGTTATTTTCTTCTCTTAATGAGCAACTACCAGAGTCATCTGAAGCACAGAGTTGTGCAATGTGAAATTCAGTTGCCCAAACACCTTTGGGCAAAGAAATACAGTGAGATATATGTTTTCTGAATTAATATTTTGAGTATACTTAGGGAAAAAAACCTGAAAAATTAAAGGGAAGTTCAATTTTCAAGTTTAAGTTTCAGTCTACAAGAAGACTGAAAATGTTATAGTGAAAGGCATCTTGAGTGAAATATGAGCATAAAATCGCTGAGTTTATGTTCTCTGGGGAAGAAGAAATACTGGAAAGTAATGCAGTGGGGACTGAAAAAAAAAAATCCCAATAAATTGGGAAAGTACTAGGTGAGATCTTGGAAGAATGTAAGAATAGTCATAATGGACCAGAGGTTTATCTAGCCCAGTATTTTGTCATTGATAACATTCAAAGAATAGAATGTAAGAATAAGGCAGCACACAGTAATATTTTTAATCAAAGTTCTTTTACTGTGCAGCTTACAGGCTCCCTGAGTGAGATATTACAGCTGTGTTTTCTGTTTTTAAAAGCTTTTGATACTGTTCTGTGAATTTGAGGAATTTACAGAGAAGGTTACAAAGGTTGTGAAGAAACAAAGATTGAGTTGATTTTAATAAGATGCATATAAGAATTCTATAAATATAAAGGCACAAAGGAACTAACTGTTTTCTGCTGGGATGTTGCCTTTTAGGACCAAACTAACAGCACAGAGGTTAAATGGGCTTGGATACCAAAACACTTTAATCACAGTTATATGTGGTTCCACGAATTATGCAACTTCCACGGGAGAAATGGTGCAGTCCAGGAGGGAAGCTGGAGTGGAATGGAGTGGGTGAGCATGGCAGCTCATTACATGGCCTCCCTGTCCTACAGCATGGGGAGGTGGCTCAATCCAGAAGTTGGGCAGGTCAGCATAGCAGGTCCATCTGGGTGATGTGCAGTCCTGAGGCTGGGGTGTGGGATCCCCCAAACGTCTCTTTGGTTCACTTTTCTTGTGTCTTTATTTCTCGTTGGAGTTGTCCCCTGTGTACCCATTGAGTCTTTCACACATCCCTGTGGTCTCTCCCTTGAGAGATCTGGTCTCTCCCCTGGCACTATCAGTTATAGGATTGGGTAGAGAATATTCAAGTCTTGATTGGCGTGTTCAAATTCACTCAACGCCAACAACTGCCTGTTGTCATCACTGGTGCTCACAGTCTGCACCTCCCAAAAATTCTCATTATCTTTTCAGTGGTGTTTTCACATTGATTAACAGGTTGTTTACACTAAGTTAACCTCTATTGCTATTAGGTTAATTATTGCAAATTTCACACAGGCTCAACCTATGCCAGCCACCACACTGGACCAAAACAGGAAAACCTTTGGTCACAAGCAGGTCTTTTTGTCACTGCGATCATGCAGTATGTTTGCTATATTTAGAAATTTTAGTACAGCTGAGCCTTGCTATTTTTCTATATTCATCTTTATGTGTGTCAATCTCAGTCAGATTTCCTTCTGTGGTATAGTGACAGACCTTCTGGATAGAGGAAATAGCACAGATATCCTATTTCTTGATTTTAGTACAGATTTTTACACCTTTGTAAGCTCAGGAAATGTTATCTAGATGCCACCAATTTATGAAGGGCTGCAACTGTGTTTGAAGATAGCACTAATTTAGACTAATAAGATAAAATTAAAGAAATAGCTGGAAAAGTATAGGAAGTCATCCAGCAAAGAAAAGGGCAATGTTTTGCATTTAGGAAAATTGACTTAAAAATATCCCCTGTATCAGCATACAATCTAAAACAATTGGTTAAATTAAACATCTGGAAGTTATAGTGGATAACAGGCTGAATATTAGTTTCATTGTAATCAAAAAAGAAAAAAAGCTACCAAAAGTTTTTCTCCAATTGCTTTGTAGGTAGGGCAATACATGATGGAACTAAATTACAGCAACATAAATTTAGATTTCATAATAGGGAAGCTGGGTAAGTACGAAGTGTAGAACCTCTTCCTTAAAGTTTTTTTTAAAGAACAGATTTGATAAACATGAGCTACCTCCTAAGTAAATCTCCTCTCAAGATTTTAAAAAAATTATTTCTTCAGTAGTAACTTTCTATGGAGCAATGGTAAATGGTTTTGCAGACTGATTCACACATTCGGGTAATAATCATAGAATCATAGAATCATTAAGGTTGGAAAAGACCTCCAAGATCATCGAGTTCAACCATCAACCCAACACCACCATGCCCACTAAACCACGTCCCTAAGCGCCTCATCTACCCGTCTTTTAAATACTTCCAGGGATGGTGACTCAACCACTTCCCTGGGCAGCCTCTTCCAATGTTTAACCACTCTTTCAGTAAAAAAAAATAATGTCACATGTATAGCTAAAACCATGATCAGTATGCAAGCATTCATCGTTATCTGTTACCTGAACACTTTGGTATGTTTGTGGTATTTTTTCCTTGCCATGAAATTGAATATACACAAATAGAACACAAGGAAATGCTCTACTGGACCTCATTAATATTCACAGAACAGTGGAGGAAAGCAAAGATCTGCTGCTTATCACTGATGTGATACCAGGGACCTCAACATTGCCTTAGTTTTTAAATAAACTGGAGGCCAAGTTTAACTGAAGAGCGTACGAGAAAGAGCATCTCTGAGTTAATGCAGAATTTTTCCTCCCCTTGATACAGGGAGACAATCCTTTTCAGCTCCACAGACATTACAGTAGTTCTGGGACAGTTGCAGAATGTATATATAAAGGCTTAAGGCAATTTCAGCCAAAGAATTTCTTAAATTACATGTTCTTGCTTAAACTCAAGATAATGTATCCATCTATAATACTTCATACAACTGCAGCTTCAGTCTCTTTGCTGCAAGAATTGTGCTCCAGTGATCTCTGGCTATTATCCACATTTAAATTGGTGACCTTGGTTCAAATGGACTATGGAATGCATCCCAGACAGGCAGGATGGCACTAGTAGGGATATTTTACGATGTAAGTAAAGAGGTGTTTCTAAAAATGTTTTGGTTCAATGGTATGATGCATATTTAAACACCTTTTTAAATGCCCTTTTTTTTCTCTTTCATTGGTAACAAACAAAGCATATGTTAGACAAAAAGGATAAGCTGAACCCGGGGAAAACTCTGTGCTAAATTTGAGGGGACTGTTTTTTCTCTCCTTTGACCATTGGACAGCCACCTTCACTGAGCTATGACTCTTTTTTTTTTTTTTTTTTCCTTTGTCAAAATCAATTACAGACAGGTTTGATCATAAAGGAGAACCAAAGAGAAAGTTTCAGAGATGTCCAGACCTCATATCCTATTCTATCATTGACATGTAGAATAGAAGAATTTACTTTCAGAACTTTATACTGTTGTTTGTAGATATAATGTCAGTAATCCCCATGTTTCCTCCTTTCCAGCTCCTGTAAAATTTTGAGCTTAAAGATGGAAAAAGAGAAAAGAAAGATGCCTGAGTCTGACCTATGAAAAGAGAGAGTACAACAATGTGGCTGTATCACAGGAGATTTCATTAGTCTGACTACCTGTGTTTATAAAAGTTCTCGTGTCACTTGCATAGATGTTTTTTTCTTAAACAGTACATTTGGTCAGACTCTAAAGTATGATTAACTTGAAGAGTTCTGAAAATTGGCAATTCAGACATGATTTAGCCAATACTACTGTGTTCTCTGTTACAGGGTTCAACATTAACATGTCTTTTTTTCATGTAATCATATAAGTAGTTGATTAAAACCTAAGAAATGCAGTGGCTGCTCACCTTGAACAGTAGTAGTTCCGTTTGCTCTAACATCAGCAGATTTTTTATTAATCCCTACAGATGTATACAATTTAATTGGACTGGAAGAACATTTTTATAATGCCTTAATGTTTACCTTTAGTTTGAGTGTGGTATCTTAGACAGTCATGATGTTAACACGCAATAGAGGAGCCAGCAAAAGGAAATGCTCTACTGGACCTCATGCTTACAAATAAGGAGGAACTGGTTGGGAATATAAAGGTCAGGGCAACCTTGGCTGCAGTGACCATGAGATGCTAGAGTTGAGGAGCCTAAGAGGAGGCAGCAAGGCAAAATGCAGGAGCACAACCCTGGACTTCAGGAGAGCAGACTTCAGCCTGTTCAAGGACATGCTTTGAAGAATCACATAAGAGACTGTCCTGGAAAGAAGAGAGGTCTAAGAGCACTGGTTGATTTTCAAGGATCACCTCCTCTATGCTCAAGAATGGTCCGTCACAATGAACAGGAAATCAAAGGCAGCCAGAGGCCTGTATTAATGAACAAAGAGCTCCTGACAGAATTCAAATAACAAGGAAGAAATGTGGAAGCAAGGACAGGTGACCCAGGAAGAACGTGGAGATGCTATTTGAATGTGAAGGATTAGGAAAGCCAAAGCCCACCTAGAACTGAATCTGGTGGGGGACATGAAGGACAGCAAGAAGGGCTTCTACAGGGCTTCAGGGCTATATCAGCAGCAAAAGGAAGACTAGGCAAAATATGGGCCTGCTGGTGAGTGGGGCACAGGACCTGGTGAAAACAGAAGTGGAAGAGGCTGATGTACTGAAAGCCTCCTTTGCTATGGTCTTTAACAGTGACCCTTGCCTTCAGGAAGACCAGATCCCTGAAATCAGTTTACAAAAGTAGTGCTTCTGTAATGAATCATCGAATCTAATGTGACACGTAGATATTGTAGTTTGGTGATTATCCCTATTCTAATGAATCGGACACCTGTTGGACACTTTGGGCTCTGTGTGTGAGCCTGTGTGTGTGAATATTTGTGTTGCATATAATTATAATGCATGTGTGTGTATATTTTATAGTACCATATCCTGTGGTTAATCACAAGGAGAGGATATTTTAAGTTATTTAAAGATTTTAAAGGCTATTTTAGAGGCTGTTGTGTTAAGGAGTATAAAATGGCTATAAGCTGACCCTGAATAAGTTTAGGATAAAAATAAAAAGAAAGCTGTATTGTATAAATAAGAATACTGAGAAGCCTTGAAATAGCTTTTTAATACATAAGAAAGGTAGCTGAGTTTATGATAGACTATATTAACATCAGGCATACGATTATAGAGCACGAGTTCCCTTCAGGAACAGGGCCTGACCTACATACCACAGGAGATTCAGCCTACTTTTTCCTAGTATGGAAGAGTGACTGTGTTTTGCATGTTTTTCGTATTAGTTTATACACTTTAATTTCGGAATTAAATATTTTACAGCAGAAATTATCTACTAGACTGAAAGACATTTTTCATAGTTCTACATTTCTGTTTTATATTCTTTACTCAAATAATTTAATCACTGTTTTATGTAAATATACTGCATATATAACAATAAAAAGATTGCTAGGTGAGACGGAAAAGAAACTAACTGTCAAGAAGTGTCCTTGAAAAAGTAAATCATGGAATATAATGTAGAAAAAACAACTCCTAGTAGGATTTGTACAAGCACTTTAGAATCTATGAGACATAGACTGGAAGAAGCTAGATTGGACTAGGACTGTTATTTTAGGGTGGCTCTTGCAGACATGAAAAATAATGAGGAAAAATAAAACACTGACTATTAGTTGTTCCATACATTTTTACAATAATCAGCATAGTTTACAACTTGTAAATTTTAAATGATATTGTATTAATTGTTGAACTGAGAATTGAACTGGGAATCAAAATGAGGGTCAAATTTTGCACTCCAGTACACTGGAACCTATATGCCAATTAAAGATATATGAAAGGATGAAATTAAAAACAGTGAGTCAAGCTTGAAGAAAAATATGGATTTTTTTTTTTCTGTGTATCTGTTCATTTCAAAGGATGACCACACTTCCACAGGATGTCGTTTACCTTGTTAAATTGTGCAGAGATTTAGTTTTTCTGTCTGATCAGATCCAATCCTAAATAGCTTTTCTGCTGTAAATAACTATCATAGCTAAATAAACAAACATATTACTTCTGTGGAGTTTAACTAATTGTTAAAATAAAGTTGTATTTTCTTGTACAGACACAATATATATGGCAAGATCAAACAACTCTGCCATTCAGAAATGTAATATTTGGGTCTCAGATTACTGTCAGCTATTCTGGTTTACTATTTGTGATGTCTGGTATTTACATCACAGCTTTGTTGCCAAGATGACAAGCATACTTACTGTAGAGATGCAGGCATAATTATGATAACCTTGTTTTTAATCTTTCCCGGTAGGATTTTGGAGATGATGGGTCCTTGTACATTACTAAGGTTACCACAACTCATATGGGAAATTACACCTGCTATGCTGATGGCTATGATAAGCTCTATCAAACTCATATTCTCCAAGTGAACGGTAAGGAAAAATGTTCTAATTACCAAGTCATAAGAGACGTGGATTTGGATTTTGTTGAGCAGATCTGTTGTTGCTGGTTTACTTTTTTTATATTGTGTTACGGCTTAACAGAAAAAGAGATACAATTATTTTTCCTTATTGTTCTCCTATAAATAAACTTGCAAAACAATAAATATAATAATTTTCATTTATTACTTCCATATGAATAATAGTTATTAAAAGGAGTAAAGATAGTCCAGAGGACTTGCTCTGCACTGTGAACTGTTCATCTGTGAGCATGTTTAGCATGTTATCTGCAGAATAATAAATGTTTTTATATATACACACACAGATAAAGTAGTTTTTAGTATTAATTTAGTAATTCTGGAGAACACCCTGGGAAAAATAAGTGTCTAGGTCTGTTGTGTTAAGAACATTGCATTTAATATAAGATTAACAAAATGCACTACCCTAGAAGTTTTGTAATTGATGTAGGCTTCTAAATTCACACTTATTATTTCGAAATCTAACCATGATTTTAGTAGAGTAACTCTAGGCATCTGGTTTTAAAATTTTAATCTTTATATTTTCCTACATCTGTTCAAGTTCTAAGGACCACTTTCCTGAACTCTGTACTTGGACAAAACTTAACTGCAATTGTTACTGGTGCCCTGAAGACGGGGCCTTTCCCTTCTCTTGAACCATAGTACCATCTCCTAGTTCTTTTTCCTATATGTAATTTTAAATTATTTTAAGCAGTTGTTCTCCTCCGCTGATGAAAGGTCCAAGGGTCCCACTGTACTTTATTCCCAGTGAGGTTTAATGTCTTTTTTTTGAGTGACCTTGTGCTTTCTTGTTATTTCAATGTTCATATTTATCTTTGACTCTTAAGTCTACCTTTCCGCATTAAACTGCCAGTATTTGTCATTCCATGTTGACACTTAATCCTATGCAGAATCATGTTTGAACTCAACCTTCTCCTGCAAATTTACTTTGCAGTAACAGGCTCTAACTTTCTCCTGAAGCATATTCTAGACATAGTTTCTTGGCCACTGCTGTTGCCACCATTCTTTGTTTTGTTAATTGTTAGTCAGTTGTATAAACTCTTATTATAATTGACTTTTCTTGACATCTGTTATCCAAAAATGCTGAAATATTTTCTGATAGTCATGTCTTTCATTGATATTCACACCAAATGCAGCTTCCAACATTATTTTACTTGTCTTTTAATATGAGTCATTCTTCTTTATTTTTTCCCCACTTTCTGTTGTTAATATCCTTCACACTTTAATGACTTTGATGTTTAGTGCTTGTTTGCAGTTTTCTTAACAAGTTGTCTCTGCCATTGTGTTTCTCCAGGAAACTGTCTTAGAATATCTATTTATCTGTCTCTTTTTTTTTTTTTCCAATTTCTCCCCCCACCCCTCAACACTTTATAAATGGAGTGTCCTCCATGAGCTAATACATGGCATCAACATTTTTTCCTCCTTCAAACTTTTCTTCAGGAATTCTTTTCTGTCATTAAAAAGTCAGGTAGCAAATACTGGCTAAACTAGTGAGAAGGCTGAAGTGCAGTCTTCCTGCAGACAGCAGAATTATTGGCGAGTTGGGCACATTAGAAGGTCCTTGACCAACTTTCTCCTCCTCTGTTTCATGTGTTCTGGTTTACCCTAATTTATTAACAAAATTATATTTTTGTCAACACATTCCCTACCTATTCCAGTGTCTTAAGAATCCTGAAGAAGTGCATTGCAACTGTTAAAATACTAGGATTCTTCGTGTTTGACTCAGTTCAGCACACTGAGGCAAAACTCCACTTAAGTTGAAGAAGGTTTTCTGCAAGACTAGAAAATCAAGAAACATAATTTGGGATAGGTGAAGGAGGACAACTGTAGATTTTTCTCATCATGAAGTGTCTGTCAGGAAATTGTATATTTCATCTGCAAACCACTGTAAACCTTATGGTGCCAAAGGCAATCACTGCTGTTGCTGCTCTGTATCATTCATATAAATTTAAAGTTGTCCAAACAAATTGACCAGTCCATGTTTGCTCTGCTCAGATAGCTGCTGTTCCACAAGCTGGCACTAGATTGGTACCTTCCAACACCATTTTGGATGTTGATTTTTGGGGAGTGAGGGAAAGAGGAAAGGAGTCCTTTTGAGAAATAGGATCATTTGCTGTGCATATTGTGGATAAATGGAGTTAAAACCATTGAGATTAAAGGTCAAATGAACAGCTCTTACACAGTTTAGATCTGTACTTCTAAGCAGTAATCTTCCTAAGCACAGGCATGATGGTCGGTTCTTGTAGCTGTGATAATGACTAATTAATATAATGATACTTGTATTAACAGGAGAGTCAGACAAAAGGTTAATGAGATAATGAGGCTCCGTTGATCACAGAGATCGTATGTAAAGATTCAATGAGAAGAGTGTAATTAGATTTTAACTTCTTTCTTGATTTCCATTTGTGTAAATCTATATATTTTTAGAAAAAAATATTTATATATTTTACATTGACTAGTTTGCAAATATTATATGTATATATAACTTTGATTTATTTTTGTCCTGGTTTCAGTTGAGATAGAATTAATTTTCTTCCTAGTAGCTAGCATAGTGCTGTGTTTTGGATTTAGTGTGAGAATAATGTTGATAACACACTGATGTTTTAGTTGTTGCTAAGCAGTGCCTACACTAGTTAAGGACTTTTCAGCTTCTCACGCCCTGCCAGCGAGAAGCTGGGAGGGGGCACAGCCAGGACAGCTGACCCAAACTGGCCAAAGGGATATTCCATACCATATGACGTCACGCTCAGCCTATAAACTGCGGGGAGCTGGCCAGGGAATGGTGACCGCTGCTCGGGAACTGGCTGTGCATTGGTCAGCGGGTGGTGAGAAATTGCATTGTGCATCACTTATTTTGTATATTCTTTTATTATTATTATTATTATTATTATTATTATTATTATCCCTTCCTTTTCTATCCTATTAAACTGTCTTTATTTCAACCCACGAATTTTACTTTTTTTTCCTGATTCTCTCCCCCATCCCACTGCAGGGCGGGAGGCATGAGTGAATGGCTGCGTGTTGTTTAGCTGCCTGCCAGGTTAAACCACAACAAACCTTTTAAGATTAAAGTCTTTAGGAAATTTTTTTTGAGTTTTGAATTGTCTGGTACAGTAGTAAAGAATAATGAGTTTCCTTTGTAGTCTTAACAATGCAGATAATCAGCACTGTAAAAGACGTTTTATGGTGAGAAAATTAAGTCTAATCTTATACAAATAATATGGTAAATAGTGTAATCAATATTATAATAAGTTGGTATTTAACCCTTTTTCTTATAAGCTATAAAAAAAACCCCAAAATACAAAGTTGTAATGGTGCAGGAGTAATCATTTAATTAAATAATGCTAGTTATTAGCATTTACAGAATACTTAAAACTGTCAAAGTGTGTAATTTTGTGACTATATGATTCTGAGACTATATCTGTCTGAGCCTTGTCAGTTTGATTTTTTTTTTTTCCCCCCCTCCATATATCTGTGATATTGAAACTCATTCCATCAGGTATTTTTCCTTTATTCTTGTTGACATGACATGTCATAAACCCCGTGAATTAAAAAGTCTGTTCTCAGATAATGATAGGTATATGTGATGGTCTTAGTATCACTGAAGACAAAGAGGAGCTATGTAATTCAATCCCCCATAAAATATTTATAATAGCAACTCCATCATTTGTTCATTAAAATCTATCTTTACTTAATTTGTATTTCAGGTGGATTTGTATCATTTCCCTTATGTTTGTGTATTAGTCGCTGTTTTTTTCCACAGCAGCCATTCAAAAGTTTATAAGGGAATGCTGGTAGAGTTCTTCCAAGGTAGTAAACAGTTGTCAGAGCAAAAAATTTGTAACAAACTCAGACATTCTTGTAATACGTGGTGTTGTATTTGGTAGGGGGCCACCTGTCTCTGAAATGCCCTTTGATGGTATTAATATATTCAATTAACCACTTTATATGTCGATATTCAGCTATTTAAGAGAACAGAGGTGTAGACATCAGTTAAGTGAAAAAACAGAATTTGACTAATAAAACAAGATTTTTTCCTTATGTTTATGTTATTCTTATGTTAATTGAAGTGTTAAAGGAGCATTTAAAAAAATTATTACTCTTTCTTGTTATTACTGTTCTTAGGATTACATGAATGTGATATCCACATCTGACACAAAAAAAGCCTTGAAAGTTGCTATTGAAAAAGCTGAAATACCTAGGAAGTTTGCATTTTCTCATTAACTCAATGTTTATCAAGTTACGGATCTATGCTGTCTGTAACCAGCGCTGTTAATAACACATTGATCATGATGACAGTTATAGACATAATACCCAGATGAGCTTAAATTTAATTTTTTTTATAACTCAGTTTTTCTATTTTACAAGCATATACATGTCATAGCCTAGATTTTTCAAAGTGTAAATTTGAGGGGTTTCACTTTGGAAAGGTGTTTCTAGACAATAAACAAAATGTCATTAACCATATTATAAAAAAAGAGGAAGACTTCCTTCAAATTCAAATCTGCTCTAAAAATGATATGAGTTTATGGTACATGTTACAAATCAATTTATACATGTAGCACCAATGTGACATTTTTCTTTCTGTTTATGTATTAACAATGTTATCCTACTCACTGAGCTTTCACATCGATTTACAAGGAAAGTCCTTTGCAGAGAGGTGACAAGAATTTTCACTACCTTAGTTCCAAGACAAAAGGCCTATTAAAAAATCCAGAAGTTTTGATACCTTAAGGTAAAGAAAAGAGAGTCCAGACCCTCAGCTAGATATAAATTGGTGTTTTATAGTGCCTGAAGAATTGTTTACCACCTTTGTTTTTCTAAACAAAATATCTCAGTTTAATCAAAACAAAGAGTTATCATATACAGCAATAGAAGAACCTAGTTCACTATATATATTACATGTTTCTTTCTTAAACACATACATTCTCCCTGGATTCCAGACAGCTTGAACAGACTATTTTCTCTCTTTTATTTTTTTTTTTTATTTTATTTTCCCCATTAGACCTGACTGAAATAATCTTCAGGGGTTTTTATAGCAATTGTATGATGTATCAAGTAGTTACATATTCATCATATTTGGAACCAACAGTCTCACATGGCTTTTTGAACTGAATGATAAGGGATGTAGGATTCATTCAATTGCATATTATATACACTTCTGCTAAATACAATCATGCAATGTTTTCTCTCCACTCCTTTTTTGACCTATGTAATGACCTTTCCCTTATAAAGTAGGTTTCTTTAGGTTAAGATATTAGAACATACCTCTTTAAAAGTCAGCGGGAACAATCACATTATTTGTGTACTTAAAATTTGCTTTCTGCTAATATTTATGGTCAGTTACACAAAAAAGTGATTGAAATGAACCCAAAGAGTTTATATCAAACTTGTCATATCAAATTAATTTTTTTAGACTGAACCCACACTGCACTAATATTTTAATTGACTGCATGCCTCAGTTGCACAGTTCTTGGGGGCATATTAAAAGGTAGGCTCCAGGGTAATATGAAATAAAAAATTATAATACAAAACAAAGGTTGAAAAACTTTTCTAGTTGTATAGATAACCTATCAGACACAGATTTGCTGAGGAAAGTGGGAAATGGTGGCAAATGGAGGAATGATAGGGCAAGAAAAAAACTCTAGTGTCATGCAAGCACCTCTGTGTCTGGGAAAACACTGCTAAAGGGAACAGGAGCTACTACAAAAATATGAGATAGTAGAAGAAAACTCAGGCCTGCTTTCACTTGAGCAGGTGCTGACCTTCACATCTCCTAACCCTTGAGTAGTTAATTTAGCACCAATAGCATCTTGTGATGTAGGGTTTGATTTTGTTTGTTCGTTTGTTTAGGAAGTATTTGATTTCAGTTTTAATATTTTCTAAAACTTTGCTAAGAATGAAGTTGCCCCAAAAATATCATCTGCTTTTTGCAGATGATAAACTAATACATTCCTTTATCTATGCAATGAAAATTCTCCAAAATCGGACTCTTAGAAAATTTCTCTTCACACACACTCAGTAGAAGTCTGTCAAGGTGTGGTAGTTAAATTCTTATAAGTTTTTATATGCAATGAGAATATTTCACTGGCACAAAACAGACAAGAAATATCCTAAGTAGTCAGAATGCAATGAGTGGCAATGCTTTGCTATTGGTCCCAAAAAGTTGTTTGTGTTGCTGAGATGTTTGAGAGTGTTAAAAGATGACAGTCCTGTCTCTAAGGAGATGGAACTCCTTGCTCTTCTTGAGGCAAGGTGGAGAAATAAACTATTTGGCTTTGATGCAGTGGGAAATCTGCAACATGGGGTAGGCCGCTAAAGGACTTTCTGTCAAGAAATGCTGAACAGGGTAGGCGTGAAAATTGGACCCTAGGAAGTGAGGCAGAGGAAGATTGGGAGCTGAGGTGCTGAAAGAGGCTCAGGCCATCTGAGCGTGTGGTTGAGTGGGGCTCAGTATGAGAAACACAGTGGGGAAGGCAAGGTCTCCGTACAGAACACACAGATCCTATGGTGGAGGAGACAGAACAGAGAAGTGGAGGGGGAATGGGAATGGGAATGTCAAGCTTGAGATGAAAAGTAGAGATCTGTGTGCATAAAAGCAAAGTCCCTTCCAGAAACTCAATAGAAACCTTAAATCCCTGATTTTTATATGCTCTTGTTCTCAGCTGGTAGTCTAAGCAATTAGCTGTCATAATTTTCACATTTTTAATCTTCTTCCATGTTCTTTTATTATATTTTTTGCAGTTTCCATATTGGGGTTATGTGTAATTTTCTGTGTATGTTATTTGAAAAGACCCTCATCTCTAACCGAGTTTAAAATATCCCTGAAACCTACTGATTTTCACATCTTATCTGAGATACAGTACATTTGTGTATTTCTTGCAATGTAGAAATCTGAGGCATTTCTATGCTCTAATAGGACAGCATGCTGGGACATTTCTTGTAAACAGTTGGATAGCATTTGAAAATATTTAATCTCGTGCCAAAATAGACACAGTTAATTTTTGATCTTGTTATCTTCTTTCATTATCAACTGATACTTCATCCTCTACCCAGCTGTGTTTTGTGACACCAGCTAAGTATTCCACATTTTTAACACTGCATTAAACAAAACTTTGGAGAATAGGAAATATATTTCTTTAACCTTCATTACAGGATTTTTTTTTTATTGTTAGAAACAACCTCAAGCAAGTTCTCTCTATACATAATTAAAGATAAGATCAATAATTATTCATCTAAAAAATCTACACAGCAAGATTTTTAAATCTTGCTTAATCATTGATTACTGATAAGAATATGTCCACTGTGATGTCATATGCCCTCTCTCTGGTATGTAGCAGATTTTTAGTTGGTAAGCATATACTGCAGCAAGTTTCCAAACCTTGGAAAAGTAATGTCAACAATTCTTATATTTTGCTAATAACGAAACTCAGAAGACTAATCTTATAAATGTCCCGTTTAACATCTTCATTAATGATCTGGATGATAGGGCAGAGTTGTACCTTCAGCAGGTTTGCAGATGACACCAAACTGGGAGGAGTGGCTGATACACCAGGGGGTCATGCTGCCATTCAGAGGGAACTTGACAAGCTGGAGAAATGGACTGGCATGAACCTCATGAAGTTCAACAAGGAGAAGTGCAAAGTCCTGCACCTGGGGAAGAACAAACCCATGCACCAGTATATGCTGGGAGCCACCCAGGTAGAAAACAGCTTGGCAGAAAAGGACCTAGGGGTCCTGATGGACACCAGGTTGAACATGAGTCAGCAATGTGCCCATGTGGTAAAGGCGGCAAATGGTATCCTAAGCACAGGAGGTCCTGTCTGAACATCAGGAAACATTTTTTTTACTGTGAGTGTGACTGAACACTGGCACAGGTCGCCGAGAGAGGTGGTATAGTCTCCCTCCTTGGAGATATTCTAAAACCTAGGGCAACTGGCTTTAGGTGGCCCTGCTTCAGCAGGGGGACTGGACAAGATGAGCTCTGGAGGTCCCTTTCAACTTCAACCATTATGCGATTCTGTGATTACATGTTTTATACTGGTAAAGTGGATTGCTGATAGGTGTTTTGGAGAGAGGGCAAAGATGGAGTGTTAAGAAAAGGTTTGTGAAACAGGGCAATTACAATCTCTGTACATCACACCATAACATACTGGTTGTACATTATTCATATCTTATAAAGAAATTTAAGGAAAAATAAAAAAAATTCTTGTTCAACCCCAGGCTATTGAATTAGAATTCAGGCTTTTTTCATTGATACCACAGGCAGTGAAACGAGTTTTGTTCTCACAGAACATTCTTTCTACTTCATAAATTTACTGTGACAGAGTTCAGCATTGAATGTCACTGAACATAACAACACTGTTATGTTATATATAACATCTAAAAAACATATATATATAACAACACTGTATTGTTATATACAGCTGCAGGAGTCTTTAGAATTGCTTGTAATTCTTTTTCTTAAAATTAAGGTAATACTCTTCTCCACTAAATTGTAATTGTTTCCTGCCTTCAGTTCCACCAGTTATCCGAGTCTATCCAGAGAGCCAGGCAAGGGAGCCAGGTGTGACAGCTAGCCTTCGGTGCCATGCTGAAGGTATTCCCAACCCACAACTTGGTTGGCTGAAGAATGGAATTGATATCACTCCGAAGTTATCCAAACAGCTAACTCTTCAAGGTAAAGGAGCATATTTATTGTTTTCTACAGGTTGCGAATGCTTTATCAGTGCATCCTTTCTGTACTAGCCGTCCTTCTTACATAGTTTTAACCAAGGGCTGAAGTCTAAGCTAAAACATTTCAGAAACTATCTTCCAGTTACTCCCTAAGACACATATCTTCTCTGGTTTCTCTTTGTTAGAGTAATGGTTGTACTTACTGGCAGGTTTACCAGTAAATTCCAATATGCCTTTCTCTATTCAAAAATGTGCAGTTTCTGAGTAGAGCAAGCAGCCCAGGACCCATCCCAACCCAGTATTAGAATTTGTCACTACAACTATATTAATGGCATTCAATGAGTATTCAACACTAATATTTAAATTGGGAAGCAATGCTTTTGTCTGTAAAGATTTATTCTAATGCATTGATATTGATCTAGTTATTTTTCATGAGTCCAGATTTAAATTTAGATCAGAACATGGACCAAACTTTACTTTTACCACAGCTCAGTTGAAAACAGAAGATTTTTGGCTGATAAGAATCTCAGTGAGACGTGGGGACCTGATGGTGGAAGGGACAGGACAAATACCTGAAATGGATGTGCTGTTTTCTGAGGGGTCTCAGCAGACCTCCAGGGGAGTTCAAAGACACTGCACACAAAAAAACCCAACTAAAGGAAAGTCTTTTAATCAACAATAAAGGCCAGTCTACGAATCTTCTATGAATCTTCAGGGATCAGCAAATTCAATGAACCTGCCCAGCACCCTGCCCAGCACAAAACCTAGCTTCTGCAGTCCTTCTGGTGATCTTTGATCAGCCATAGAAAAAAAAAATCTCGTGCTGCCAGTGTTCCCTTTAAAACCTTCTCTCATTCATGTGTAAAAACAGGATGTGTATTAGGATAGGACAGCAATCAGGCTGCAGTGTAAGAAACAGTGGGACAGGCCGACAGCAAATGCTTCTACAAGAGAGTCTTACCTTCCTTATAAGTGCCATAGTCCTCTGTTCTTTCATGGCCCTCTCTCCTGGATGTATGTGAACAATTGCCTTGCAGAAACACTTTCCACTATGAGTAGAAAGTGGTAGACTCCTCTTCCATAGCAGCATTCTGTTAATTTCTCCTGTAGGGATTTGAGTGAATTTTTTTTTTTCCCCTCACCTCTGTAGCATATATTTATGATAAATAAATAAGAATGGTTCTTCTCTAAGCAAAATACATTTAATTCCATTTTCTTGAATGTACTTATTTGAAATAAAATTTTGAAAATCTCATTGTGTTTTCTCTGAGTTTTTCCCAAGTTAAACTATCTATACATTAGCTTCAAGCAAACAATGGTCTAGGAGTATTACACCATAACCCAGTGCCCCTTCTAGCCCATATTTTAGAATATCTACAAAACTGTTTTTACACAATAGATTCTACAGTTGAACAGGTATACTATACTTAAAATGCAGTGAATCATTGGTCACATTGTTATTCACATCACATTATTTAAAAGACCTTTGCCTGTGAAACCTGGACTGTTTGTTGACATTCCTACTCAAGCTGACATAGAACTCCTGAAGTAGTTTCTGTTCACTCCTACACTGATGTAGGTGTAAAATTCCAATGCGCCTGTTTTTTCTGTTGTTACACTGCATTCACATGAAAACAAAACCAGGTGCCTCTGGTTACTAGAAACAAATAATTTTATTAAAATTATTATGTTGAAATTTTAGCCCATTATGTTCCATGGAAACCTGGGTTGTTTTATGTAAAGCCAGTGATAGTGTCAAGTGACCAAATGCAACATAATAAAAACATTATATTTACGTGATTTTAAAGACAACCATAGTCATTTAAACATATCTAAAACCTCGGACTGATATTTGGCTCTGAAGTGCAAAATCAGCTGAGGTATTCCAAATATCTGTGAGATGAATAATAGTGTATGTAATTCACTAGCCAGCTGAATACCTTTGGATTAGTTTGGCATGCCTCCAAGTTACGAACTCAGGAATGAAAATGGTTTAATTAGTATGAGCAGAGAAAGCCTTGTGAATGTATAATCTGAAAGCACTGTAGCATGTCTGCATGTTGAATTTTTCCTCTCCTTTCAGCAAATGGCAGTGAGGTTCACATTAGCAATGTGCGCTATGAAGATACAGGAGCATATACTTGTATTGCAAAGAATGAAGCAGGGGTGGATGAAGACATTTCTTCTCTTTTTGTAGAAGATTCTGCTAGAAAGACCCGTAAGTATTATAAGAAGTATAAAAATAAACGCAGCCCTCACTTAAACATCAAATCAGTATTAAAAACTATGAAACATTAAATAAATTAAAATTAGTATGTGTAGATAAATGATTAAAGAAAAAGAAAGTTTAAATAATGATATCCAAGAATCATCAAAGGCAGAGTGCATAATCTGAAGTTTATTTAGAAGTAAAATGAAATCTCTGATTCATTCTGTGAATTGAAATTTTTCACATTGCTGTTAAAATTTGGATAGTTTCCTCATGATAGTTTGGTTGCATACGAAGGGAATAGGAAGGGATAAAAGGAACTAGATGCCTAAATAAGGCACAGCAGTAGTCTTGGTATAGTTTCTGGGGTTGATGGGGGTGTGGGAGGAAGACTTTTTCCAGTATACCTTCCTGTATGTTCTTGAGATATAGCAAGAGTCGAACTTGGCTCTCATGACATGAGAGTCATCACAGGATGTGATCTCACCTGCTGGAGTGCTCAGCAGGTCCAGATCAGTTCCAGCCTGCCCACACTGTCTTGTGCCCGGATAACTGTGGCTCTCCAGAAATACGGAGCAACAGTGACCACATTCACTTGCGAAGTTGGGAGTTCAATGTGCCAAAGAAATCTCTACCACTACCGAAAAGTAGCTTTCTTTATCCTCTGTTGAATGGTAGCGGGGCTTATAAACGCTGTTTACCTGTTATTTGTCTGCCTTGATGCTTCTTTCCCCTTCCCTTTCTTTCCTCTGCTCAGAAAAATCCATTCCTGAGTCTACACTTCACCCATCTGTTTTTGCTTTTTTTGTTGGTTTTTTTTCCTTTTAAATCTGTTATTTTAATGAATACTACATATTCATTAGAAATATATGTAGTAAAATGATAGTTATTTTACTAGTGAGACTGATTGCATTAACTTAAGGAATTCCTATTTATCTAGAAGCTTATTCAACAATGACAAGTACTCAACAGAAGATACTAGAGGCAGAATTAGTCGCACTGCAAGTCTGCCTGACAATTCCTGTCGCAAGACACTGAGTTCAGTTACATATAGGTTTATTAAGCTTTAAACGATTCAGAGGAAATCTTCCATGTGGGAAAATTTTATAATCCAAATGTCAGTATCTTCACTTAGCTTCTTTCAGTAACACTAATTATAAATGTCATTTCAAAAGTCTTAACATGTTTTGTTTAAGTGTCATGAAAATGACTGCTCAGACATTTCTGAGAAGGCAGCTGAGGATAAGTTGTTTGATCATGCTGAATTTCTAGTAAGCTGGTGATATGAAGTAGCTTGGTCGCCTCCATTTGCCTTTTGCAGTCTGTGAAAAATGTGAATGTTGCCAAATTACAAAACCCTGACAAACTAGAATATGTTTATGCTTGGTTAAGACTTGTTTGGCCTTAAAAACATTTATATCCAACTATCCAGTTTCCAAGTGTTTTAGTTACCTAATTGTTGTATCCTCTGAAGACCTGATCTTCAGTGATTATTCAGGAATAGCCACACCTATGCAAAATACTGTTTTCAGGAATTGTAATGTGATGCAATAATTTTAGATCAGCTAACTTTACAGGATTTGTAAAATCACATGCTATGCAATGAACACTGCTTGCAACAAATGCTTTAAAATCTACTAGCAGTAAGTTGTTATGATGACCATTGGTGTCATGAAAGATGTAAATGAAGACAGAATATAAACCCAGTTATTTCTAAGACAATTCATCCAAAAGACAGACTCCTTCCTTCCTATAAAAGTCATTTACTCTGCAAGTTCTATGTTGTATGTTGAAGGGAGGCATTTTACCATTGTGTTCCTTGGTATCTGAACATGGTTTTCTAAAAATTGGTGGATGTGTAAATACACACATAGTCCATAGCTGCATAATTATATAATTCAAATATAGGTGCAACATGTATTTACATGAGATGCTTACTCTGGTACTCTGATTTGCTTACTTTGGCTCAGAAACCCATTTCTGTACATGCAAGAAGACTAAGGTACATACATACCTACAATTAAAAAAGCAATTACTATCAATATCATTATCACAACTACATGAATAAACTGCCTTCACAGGTACAAATTTTGATAGCTACAGTTTAAAAAAATGCTTCTGTTTAAAAAAAAAGTCCCTTTACAAGGAGGAGTTGCTGGCATTAAAAAACTGAAATTAAGAGTAGAAGGGCTTCATTACTAACTCTTCTCTGCTTGTTTTTCTTTTTCTTCCAAAACACTGTTTCATGCAGCAAATTAGGTATTATTAGGGAAGAAAATTACAAAGGTAAAATCACCTGGATAGGACTGTGGGCTTTTGTTCCCCCACCCACACATTTTAAACACAGTGCTACTACTACTTTAATTTAAAGCCTGATGATTAGGTCACAAGTTACATTCTAAAGATAGTCTCTGGCGATGTAAATGTGATTTCATATGATCTGATATAAACTATACCTGTCATAGATGAAATTTTTATAAATAATTTTGCCTTTATCCTCCTTTAAGAGAATAAAGCAAACATGTTTATTCTTTTAATTTAGGTTGGGTTTTTTTTTCCCCCTTACTGGAGTAATCCCTTCTGGAAATCTTAAGATATTGCTTTGAACAAAAGTAGAATAGATTCTTACTAGCTTGTCAGCTAATCTGGGTTTGTCTACGTTTACATAAGGTAAAAATCATAGCAAAATAAAAGCATTTCAGAACATTGAGTTGATTAGCTACTGAGAGGGTAGTGAGAACTTTTACAGTGGAGCTCTAAAATATAAACTACAATTGCACTGCATTAGGCATGACAGTACTTTTATAAGCCACATAATGAATACAGAACATGGTTCCATTTTTACCAGTGTATGCATTTTATTTCCTAGAAAGTTTAATAATCAAAGGAAATGTTCACTTTTGTACTTATCTGACCCATTGTTTATGTGCATATGAAAGCTTTTGGTTTTTAATGAATTTTTGGTAGTTTTCTGTGGAATCTCGTTTTCCACACATCCCAAATTTATTATGTGGAAAACTCAGTAAAGTGCTTTGAGAAAAATTTAATATATGTAGCAGAAAGGGCATGGCTAGTTCATTCCTTTGGGAATGGGTAGTGTAAACAGCTCCTAAGAGAAAATCTTATATTTTCTGGCACCTCTGCCTAAACTAAACCCAGTGCCACTATGGATAGATAGATTGTTAAATTTTAAACGAAGCCTTCCTTCACCTGTGTGACTAAAAATATTATCAGATTGCTAGGTTTTCAAAATTCACAGCATTGGTTACAGAGGCATCTAATGCATGTGTCCATATTATAAACAGAAAAGAAATAGAGTGAATGGCAAACCTATACTGAATTGTGGGAAATGTGATACTAGTAGCAAAAATAAAAATATATAATGTAGAATATGACTTAGGGGTGCCAGGGCATTGTTTATTTTAAAGTTTCTAGTTTCAGAAATTTGAATTCCAGTTCCCAAGAAAAGTCAATATACTTTATTTATAATGATTCATCATCAAAATGGTAATTTGAGATGGAAGTGAATGGAAAATACTGTGAAAGTGCTTTGTCATCCAGATCTGTTCAGTAGGTGCCAGCACTGAACACTGAATCATTACTCTGTCACACATAGGTAAAATTTTTAATAATGGACGACAGTGTTAAGAATAGTTTGGCCTCTTCTTAGCACGTCAGCCTTTTTCAATGTGCACTAAAAAGAAAACTTCTGAAAATATGTTTTCATATTGGCATTGTCTCAGGTGAGAGGAATTAAATTATTTTCTTTAAAATACCTTAACTTCAGCATTAGTTTTTACCCATTAACTCATTCTGTAGCTGAAATTTGATACACTTAATATCTGTGTCCAAACACATGTGCACTTTTTGCTAGATTTCTGAAGTTGTAATGGAAATTTTTAGTTAATTCCTCTGATGTTGACCATTTAAATTGAAGCATTCCATTATTGCTGTCTGTCTCAAACAACAGTTTTTTGTTGCTTTTAATTTTTAATGTTTCTGCTAATATACTATGGCCACTCCTGAAACAGACGTTAGGAAGAAAACATGATTTTACTCATGCTAAAAATGCTGTAGTCATTTTACTGAAAGCTTTTTACATCACAGCCTGGGACTTGATACTGGTGGTTCATGCAGTGAGATTATCACTAGAACATACTGCAACAAAAATGATTTCTCTGGTGTTTGAGACAGTAAAAATATCCAAGCAATCGGTGATTTATATAGTGAGTGGACACTTCTTGGGAGTTTGGTAGAGTTCTGAAGATGCCATTTGCACTCAGTAGACCCAGGCTTTAGGACTACCAGAACAGAGCAGATTCTCAGTGTAACTGCTTTTTCTTTGCTCCATGGGCTTGTGGATGTGAAAGTGAGGATAACTTTCTTCTTATGCTCTTGGCTCTTCTTGGCTCCTTGAGTGATCTTCCAAGTAGCATCCAAGGAAAGGTAGGTAAGAAGGAATAAGACTGAGTAAATTGAAGACGTGAAAGAGGCCTGGGGAGAGGGACAATGGAAGAGGCCAATAATGTGAGGAAGAAAGGGAGGACACAGGCAGCAGCAGGTGAAAGACAGGTTAGTGAGAACAATTAAACACTGAAGGAGAAAGAATGGGCGGAAAAAGGATAGGAGCACAAGGGCAAAATGATCTCTTAAAAGCTACATAATAATCCTCTATAAGATGTGGAGTTGCATCCAGGAGTATCTAGTCACTTTAATGTCTTGTCATTACATTTCTGTGATCACATAGCAGCAGTGTACATCTTACACTGCTGCTCCTTTTTAATCCATGTGGACAATAACACTACTTCTGGTATCAATTAAAACAAATAAGAGAGATATCTGAGAAGACTGAACCTTCTATTTTTCTAGTAAGTGGAACATTTTATTTAATTTGCCTTTTTAAGTAAGAGCATATTGGAGTATAAATGTATATTAAAGGAAAATCTGCAAACATGAACAAAATCAGTCAAGAGAAGGTTTGTAGGTAGTCTATAGTGTGAGATAATTTATAGCATTTATTTATCTAGTTGTTCTTGTATCATTTTGACCATCTCTGACAGAAAGTAGTTGGTTTCCCTGATCTAAGTGGCTAAATGCAGTTTTACTAATTAAACTCTCAGTAATTCTTCTTCAGGCTTTGAAGTATGCTGCTTCTATATCAGACCTGAAGAAGGGCTTGTGTGTGTGAAAGCCTGTTAGCTTTTTCCAACAATACCAATTGCTGCAGAGCCAATTGTGAAGAGCCTGACTCTGTCTTCTTGAGAACCTCAGTGTAGGTGTTGGAAGGTTGCTATTAGGTGCCCCCAAAGCCTTCTCCTCTCCAGGTTGAACAAGCCCAGTTCTTTTGTTAATTTTCTTCCTGGTGTGCATACATTTTATAATGTGGTCTTTGTTCTCCCTTCTTCTTCCTAGCAGGGCCCTTGCCTGAGAATTTTTAGATTTTGTAATTACTGTTGGAAAAGCTGTGTTTTAATCTGAGGAAATTTGGCCTTAAGCTGAAAGTAAATGTTTCATGAAAATGCTCTACTGTAACTGGAAATTACTTATGATCATTATGATATTTTATACGAATGTAAAACAATTTTTTTTTCTTTTCCCACTAGATATTAATCTTTTCTGTATTAATTAGCAACTTAGATTCATAAGGAAAACAAAAATTCTAATTACCTCTGTATTTCTTGAGCCTTCTTTATTGGCTCCTTATATACTTTTTCAGAACATTCATTTTAAAGTATCATGACTTTGATAGTCAACAAGAGCCATGTAGCATGTACAGTGAATAGATCTGTACATCCTACTTCTACAACAGTAGCATCTGAATGCAAGAACTGCTGTTTATATTCTCTAGAGAATGGAAACTCTTTTTGTGCTGTGAGTTCCATTTTCCCTCAAGTTTGCAGTTAAAGCCATCAAGAATGAGATAGCTGGTCTGGGTGATAGCTGGATAACCCCTGTGGTGACTGGTAAAAAACATTCTGGGGATTAATGACCTGGTCTAAATCTCATTGAAGACAGCAGAGTCTCCCCTACTGTCATGTTCCTCTAATAATACCTGAGAGAACTTGGCTGTGTTGGAAGGAGTCTCTGGCATAATCGCATTTGTAATATGAATAGCAATTTAAAATCTAGTTTTACTTTTATTCCAATGTAGTTGGATTTGTAGTTTGATTTTTCAGAACAGATATTTCATGGATTCATAGATTTAAGCATGATGGAACTATTTCATCTAACTCTAATCTATCTTCTCCATTTCACAAGACGTTAAATTACATCCTGTTCTGCCTGAATACAGATCTAATGCTTTGTTTGCCTGAAGTGTATCCTCCCAGAAATGCATCTACCTGAGTTAGAGACAGAAAGAGTAGGAGAATCCCTCATTTCTCTTGGTATTTTGCTTTACTAATTAATCAGTTTCACTAAAGTAGAATAATGCTTAGTTTTCATTTTGAAGCCAGTTTTTCCTTCAGTTTTCTCCTTTGATTCTCTTTTTTTTTCCCAATAAATTGACCTCTTAAGAATTCTTGCCCTATGAATATACCATTGTTAAATATTGATTACTTTCTTTCACACAAACTAAATGGAAGTTTCTCATAATAAGACAGTTACCTTAGGACTCAGACAGTCTTTTTGCCTTGAGGATTGTAATTAGTTTTGGTATGGTTTTCTTAAAAAATGGGAACTGCTCTTTATAGAAGCAAATGTATTGTTTGTTTCTTTAATGTTCTGGAGAGAGAAATACATATTTGGTAATGTTTTGCTTCCACATCCACTGATCCCTTGTCACTTTTTTCCATTAGTATCAGCAGTGGAAGTTTATATGTTTATCTACCACATGCCCTATATTCTATCAGGCCTCACTTTCCGAATCCTGTTCCTTCCCACCTGTCTCAGCCCCCCAGTGTAGACATAGTCTGCATTACTTTTCCCTAGATGTCTAAATTTGCACTTGGCTATATAAAAATGTAATTTATTTTAGAGATGTACTTGAGAAAGTAATTCAAACAACTTTTTGAAACTCTGTTATTTATCGTAACAGGTAATTCACAGACTTCTTAGGAAATGATTTTATGTTTCGTCACAGATCATTGATGAAAATGATTAAGACAAGAGTTAGTACTCATTGCTGTGGACACATTCCAGCACTGTCTTCTTCACCTTTTACTGATTTAACAATGAAAACTACTTCTTCAGATTAATCAGTTTGGCAGTTTTTAATCCAGTTAACATGTACTTTACTACTATTGTATAACTCTAATATTTGATCAGAATATTCTGTGGTAACAAATTAGATGTTTAGCAAAATTCTGGGTTACATCTATATGAATTTTTACATTACCAAACTTCTAATTACATCAAAGAATATAATCAGGTTTGTTTGAAATGACCTGGTTTCCATTAGAACATATTAGCTGACCTATAATTATATTCTCGTCCTTTGATTTCTTTCTGAATTGAATTCTGTGTGAGTGTTGTCTATTGTTTTGTCTGGGTCATATACCCCGGTCTAACTAGTCTACAACTACTTGAGTTTTTAAGTTTCAGAGAGTGGGGGAGCTACTAGAGGCATATGTAGCTTCTTGAACTTTATGATATATTCTGAAATTTATTCAAAGCTAATAGCACCAGACCAAACATCCGAAACAACTTTTAGCAAGTGTTTTTATGTACTTCATTTGGACCTGGTTATTTTAAATGTTTGTCTTGACTACACGTCATTTACCCTCTTTTTTTGTTCTTTTGTAAGGTAGAAAGCATTTAATCAGCCTTCTGTTTTCAATTATTATCCTGCTTCTGTGCAAATACAGGACAAAAGTATTTATAGAGGAATACTCTCAATGGAACATTAAAAAAAATATCTGGTTCATATCAGTACAATTTAAGCCTTGAGTAGCTCTGGTATAACAATGTTTTTCTTCTACCTTTAGCAGTCGTTTGTGATGATTTCTGTGGCCTTTGCTGCTGCATTGGTGTAAAGAAATATCAAGCTGCTTCTGTTGGCACAAAAATGGAATGTTAATTGTAACTAAGGCTACTTCTTTTCTTAAGGACTGCTATTTCTCTGTTTTTGTAAACAGGATCTTTATTATAGCACTCCAGCATCTGCAGTAACTGATAAAGGTGGCTTTTCATTTTTTAGCTTGCATTACATGCAGATGCATTTTAAGGAACTCTCAAATCTTCTATTAACTGATAGTGTTCTCCTCCATACTACTGGATTTAGCAGCATTTAAAGTATGAGCACACAAATTGACAACTCCACTGCAGATTTATGTTGATGACTACCTTTGCTAGTCACAACCACAGATTTGGATCAACCCAAATCCTAGAAGCCATAAGGCAAACCAAAATCATAAGCTTGCTCTTGTTGAAACACTGTGTGGAAGCTGAAGAATTTAAATATAGAACAAAGATAATTTGACAGTGTATCTTGACAATATATTTATGAGAAAGGTGGAGTGGGCAAGTTGTTACTGCCTTTTTTGTTAATACAAAGTACAATAATAATCACAAATAGAAGAGAAAGAAATGGCAACTTCCATCTGTGGGACTTTTTTTTTTTTTTTTTTTTTTTTTTTTGTTACATTCAGGTAGCATTAGGACCAATGGAATTGGTCCAAATTTCAATTTTTGGTCAAAGTAACGTTAGCTGAATAAGGAATATAATGCATAACTAAAGAGTATAAATAAACCATTTTGTGAGCTTGAAAAAAGATAGGAAGGAAAAATTATGCTGGCATGAGAATATTTAATTGAAATAATGGAATAGAGTATATCAGTGTAATCTACAAATCTAAAGAAGAAAAAATGACAGTACAGAAAACAGGAAAATAAAAAAAGAGTAATCATCAAAGACAAGGGAATATTTTTAAGGGTGATTTTCAGATACTTAAAATTCTTATCTTGACTACTAGTAAAATATTTTGAAGTAAAATAACTTTAAAAATCCATTTATTTTTTTTCTTTCTTGATGACTTTGACAGGTACATCAGTTCTGCTTTTGTTTCCTCTTAGTTTCAACTTAGCATCTCCTATCAAACTAGAGTCATAGATTATGAAAACATGTGCTGTTCCATTCAAAGCTAAACAGTTTTGTGGGTTTGTTGTTATTTTATTTTCTGGGGTTTTTTACAATATTTTCATTTCTCTTAATTTTTTCAAAACTTCATTATATAAAATGCAGTTTAGTTTGCCATCGATTAATATGACTTCTTAAGTATTTCTCTAAATTGTATTGAGACATACACGTGCACCGTGGGGACAAAACTGTCATGATAGAAAGTTATCAAGTATATCATAGAATCATAGAATCATTAAGGTTGGAAGAGACCCCCAAGATCATCGAGTCCAACCGTCAACCCAACACCACCATGCCTACTAAACCATGTCCCTAAGCTCCTCATCTACACGTCTTTTCAATACTTCCAGGGATGGTGACTCAACCACTTCCCTGGGCAGCGTGTTCCAATGTTTAACCACTCTTTCAGTCAAGAAATTTTTCCTCACATCCAATCTAAACCTCCCCTGGCGCAACTTGAGGCCATTTCCTCTCGTCCTTTCGCCAATTACTTGGGAGAAGAGACCAACACCCACCTCGCTACAGCCTCCTTTCAGGTAGTTGTAGAGAGCGATGAGGTCTCCCCTCAGCCTCCTTTTCTCCAGGCTAAACAACCCCAGCTCCCTCAGCCACTCCTCATAAGACTTGTTCTCCAGACCCCTCACCAGCCTCGTTGCCCTTCTCTGGACACGCTCCAACATCTCAACGTCCTTCTTGTAGTGAGGGGCCCAAAACTGAACACAGTATTCGAGGTGCGGCCTCACCAGGGCCAAGTACAGGGGCACGATCCCTTCCCTACTCCTGCTGGCCACACTAGTTCTGATACAGGCCAGGATGCTGTTGGCCTTCTTAGCCGCCTGGGCACACTGCTGGCTCATGTTCAGCCGGCTGTCAACCAGCACCCCCAGGTCCTTTTCCACCAGGCATCTTTCCAGCCACTCTTCTCCAAGCCTGTAGCGCTACATGGGGTTGTTGTGGCCCAAGTGCAGGACCCGGCACTTGGCCTTGTTGAATCTCATACAGTTGGCCTGGGCCCACCGATCCAGCCTGTCCAGGTCCCTCTGCAGAGCCTTCCTACCCTCAAGCAGATCAACACTGCCGCCCAACTTGGTGTCGTCTGCAAACTTACTGAGGGTGCACTCGATCCCCTCATCCAGATCATTGATAAAGATATTATTATGCTATTAAGGCATTTTCAAGACCAATTTGACAGTATTTGATGATATTTTAATATTTAGCAGCTTTTACTCTTGGTCATCAATCACAGACTCGTGTTACTCAGTTCACCCACTAGGACATCATCATATATTGCAGAGCAACATCTAATTTTTTCACCTAGTCACACAAAGCAGGATAAAACTTATCTGCTTCATGCACTGTGTCTTGGGGCTAAATTTAAAAAATAATATACCTGTTCCATGCCATTAAGTAGATCTATTTCTAACTGTGCCATTTTACGTAATGTTATAGTCCTATCACCTAACAAGAGATTATGTGATCTGAATGCTACTGACTTTACAGGTTTATGGCCATCATAAGCAACCATGCATCTCTGCTGTCTATAACTTGGAATGAAACTAAAAGCCTTTTGACTGTGATTTATGGCCTAAATTCTCTCTGAAAGGCTTTATGCAACTTTAACAGAATCTTCCTGTCACATCTTATACTGAATGGTACCTATTTACCTAATTTCCTCAGAGATAATTTATGCTGGCATTTTATTTTATGACAGAGCAAAACAAGTTTATACTTGTTGACAACATCATAGACAAAGACTTTATTTCAAACTTCCATGTACAGAGTAGAAATTCAGCTCATGAACCATTTTTTCTTCCTACTAGTGTAGACTGGATTGAGTTAATGTGCTATGGGAAAGGACTTCAGCATGATTCATTATAAAGATTTATAGAAAATAAATTAAATAACAATAAACTAACATGGTCATATTTAACCAAAAGTAAAATGTCAGTTGTGACTTTTAACTGCTAAATAATAGTTTAATATTCATAAAAATAGATATTTGGTTATTGTATTAACCTAACCTGAAATGAAAGTGCATGTCACATAAAAACAGAATGGAATTTTGATAGAATTTGTATTGACATAATTACTTTAAAAATAGTTGAAGCAAGTAATAGATAACTTTGGAAAAGAAGTGTTCGTTTGCTTCACAAATAAAAGTTTTTATATATATATTTATATTTGTGTATAAACCCAAGAAATCTGAATTTCTTATAAATAACAATAAAATTAAAAGCAGATATGTGCATAAATGTTTTCATTCTGCTTTGTAGTGGAAGTTGAGCAAAAAATAAATCACCTTAACCTCATATTCACTTTTAGCACTATTATTTTTAAAATAAAAATAATAATTAAAAACTTGTGTGGCTCAGCAACCAGATAATAATGATGGTATAGATTTACCCTGTAACACAAGGGCATGTATTTATACATTACAGATATGAGAAAAAAGAGTAAGGTAACAGATACGTTCTCTTTATGATGTGTATATGATTAACCAGAACAGTTGCCAATGGTGGTGGCTATCAATGAAGTAAGCAGACAGCATCCCTTCAAACATCTTGAAATTACTTTTTTATGCAATTAAAAGTACAGCAGCTTATGGTGGGACAATTCTGAAAAATAATGTTGTGTTCCACACTTCTGCAATGTAATTTTATTGCATCTTCCTCATTATCCTATTTTCTATTACATCTACTTGTGACCTCTTGCCCTTATGGGATTGAAGGCTTGGAAAGAGACAGTGGTTTCCTATCTGATGGTGCAAAGTCTAACACAATGAGCTGATAGGAAACTGTTGATTTTTATTTATAAGCTGTTACACTCTGATAGAAATTCAAGTAAAATATTTACAGAATTTTAAACACAAAGCTTGTGTTTTGATGAAATAAAAACTGGAACTAACAGCAGTGGTTCTATATTTATGAAAAATCATTATTTGCATTTCAGAAGGTATCAGTGGATTTTTGCCCCCTGTTTATTGGAATAACATATAATGCAAGAAAGATGTCTTCTTCCTGATTTTTTTCCCTCTTCTTAAAGCCATTTTACACTGCTTTGTTCTCTTAGTGCAGAAAGCTAGGAAATTTTTCAGATGTTAAGGTTTTAATTGATATCTATTTTGTTTATGAATGCCAGTGCAACAAAATAACATTTTATGAAAACATTTTATTTAGCTCTCATGGTATGTAATGCCAGGAGAAAAGAAAGGAAAATTTCAGATTATTTAACCACACATACATAAAATAGGTACAAAAGAATGACAGTTTTTAATTTTAAAAAAAAAAAGTTTATAGATTTTAAAAGCTTATTCAGCATTTTCTTGGATAATGACCACTGAAGCATGTGATAGAAGAGGGAAAACTGTTTCTGGAAGAAAATGAAGTATTGTACTTCAAGAACAAATTTCTTTTCTGAATCTTATTGCTCTGATCTTGTTTTTCTCTGGACATATATAGTATTGTGTGCTGATTACTGATAATGTGAACATCTAATTATATTGCCAAAAGGAAGCAGAAGAGCTACGTTTAATCTCCAAACTCACTGAATGTCAATCTTACAAATATATATATATACACTTTATTTCCAAGTGTTATGTCTTAAACATTTGGAAAAAAGAAAAGTAGGGAGGAAGAACACTGTAGTTGACATAGTTGGAAGCTTTGACATTGGCTGTTGAGACAGAAAAGTGAACGTAATGACATTTATTACCAATATGATAAGAAGGAGTAGGATACAGAATTTTTTTGGAAAGTGACATTGTAGTACCCTCTTATTAATTTAGTAACAGAAATACCATGGATCTTTTCACTTGTTGTTTGCATCCAAAGGGGATAAGAATCTGTACGTCTACTATAATCTGCTGCAGAATTTCATGAAGTACTAAGGACAGTTTACTGAGAAATGTGCAACCTATTACCATTCAGCCAACACAGAAAATGAATAACAGAGATGAAGAGTAGGCTTTCAGATGTTATGTTAGCTACTCATAATCAAAAGCTGCGTCTGAGCTCAAAAGCATAGAATAGCTATGTAAGGACCATGAAGAGTGATTTTTATGGAGCTGTAAGTGTGCTTAAAAAAAAAGAAAGAAATCCTCTTTCAAGAAAACATGGATCTCTCCTGTTTTGCACTGGGTGGGTGCTGGGAGAGAGAGGCACGGTGCAGGGTTCATTCTGGATATCAATATAAGAGGCTCAACAACAAATGGTATAATGAAATAGCTGCTTTAATAAGATAGAATAAAAAGAGGAATATAGATAGTGAGTAAATCTTATGTCCCTTTAGCTGCTGGTCACCCTGCGTTCATGCAGCATCAGACGAATTCCGGATGGATTTTCTCACGGCATGCTGTGCAGATCCTGTCCATGGAGAGGTTCCCTCTCCCTCCCATACTGTGGTGGCTTTTATCTTGTGTAACAAACAAAACCATATATCTTCTGACAGGTTGCAATGTTATCTCTGTCATAACACCCACCAGTGTGCAGCACAAGCTATTATGGGCATTCCAGCATATACTCTTGCAGCAGCTACCCATGCTAACATACAGGCTTCTAAAGCCTTAAGTACAAGGCCCCGTGTAGCAGACATAGCTTGCTAAAGGTCACTAACTCCTTGAATACAATGTCTGCTGCAAGGCTGCCAGTACATCTCCTGGCATTATTTAATAACTCTATGTTGTCTGAATAACCTTCTTTTTATAAAAAGGGAAATAGGGCATAAGAGAAGATGGTGGTGTTCTGTCTTAAAACCAGAAAATTTTACTGAGATCTATCAATAATTATGCATTTTTACATCTTGAAGTTTATAAATGTGTGAGAATTGAGTATAGAATGTAGCTGAAGATGCTAATTTTTGCTTAACCAAAAAGGAAGGTAAACAATATGTTCCCTAGCGTACTTTCCATCCACAGATGTTGTACTTGTTCCAGCATTGCAGTCTTTATCTCAAGACTGGACATCTTTCTTGAATACAAGTTATAAAACTGATTAAAAAGATGTGAGGTTTCTTGATCTGTACTAGGTGAGATCTGTTATTTATTATTTTATCTTGCACTTTTAAATAATGTCTCTTTTTTCTTCAAACTGATTTGTTAATTTTAAAATTAATAAGTGTGGGGTTTTTAAAGCACTCTTTTTATCCCCCCCTTTTTTTTTCTGGAGCAAAGCTCAGAACCATACATATCATTTTGCATTAACACAAATCAATATGTTCTGTACTTAGCATCTTAAATCATTTCATTTGATGCTGTGTAGTTCCACACAGTTGAATAATTGTAATTACTTTTTATTTTATTTCTTATGTCACCCCTAGAAAAAAGACTGATAAAAAGTAGAACTTTATGGCTAAATTTACAGCACCTCAAGTGCCATATATTACATGGTTCTTTGCTCACATTGTGAAGAGAAAACTAATTTTAAAGAAAATCCTCCAGGCTGCCCTGGGGAAATTAATTTGCTTTATTACAGAAAAAAGACTATATAAGATGACATAGACAAACACAGAACTGTCATCTGAATATAGAGACACTGTCTGGGCATACAGGAATAAAGTTAGAAGTTCCAAAACCCACTTGGGGCTGAATCTGGTAAGGGACATAAAGGGCAAAAGGTTGGGATTCTGTAGAGTTGTCAATAGCAAAAAGAAGGCTAGGGAAAATATGGGCCTGCTGCTGAGTGGGGTAGGGGACCTGGTGGCAAAGGACGTGGAAGGGTCCAAGTTGTACTGAAGGTCGTCTTCACATCAGTCTTTACTGGCAAAACTGTCCCCAGGAATGTGAGACCAGTGGGAAAGTTTGGGAAGGAAGTCTTCCTCTGGCAAGGAGGCCTTACCTGTTGTGGATAGGATCAGATTAGAGAACATTTAAACAAACTGGACATTCACAGGTCAACGGGCCTGGATAGGATGCACCCACAAATGCTGGGCAAGTTGGCCCATGGCATTGCGAGGCCACTCTTGATAATCTTTGAAGGATCATGGTGTTCAGGGGAGGTTTCTGCAGGCTGGAAGAAAGCCAGTGTCACTCTTCAAGAAGGGCAAGAAAGAGAATCAAAGACATGATAGGCCCATCAGCCACACCTTGATCCCTGGGAAGAAGATGGAGCAAATAACCCTGGAAACCATTCCCAAAAAAACATGAAGGACAAGAATATGTTTAGGACCAGTCAGCATGGATTTATGAAGAGAAAATAATGCCTGGTCAACCTGACAGCCTTCTGCAATCAGGTGATTGGCAGAGTCAATAAGGGGAGGAGTGGATGTTTTTTATCTTGTCCTTAGAAATGCTTTGGATACTGTCTCCCATGACACCCTCAAAGACAAACTGATGAAGTACAGGCTAGATGCACAGACAGTGGGGTGAACTGAAAACTGGCTGAACTGCCAGGCCCAAAGATTGTGATCAGTGCCACCAGTTCCACCCAGAGGCCAGTCACCTGCGGCATACCCCAGGGCTGTTTCTTTCCTCCACCTGTCTGCCAAAGTACAAAAGACTTTTTTTTTGGCCACAACAACCCCATGCAGTGCTACAGGCTTGGGGAAGAGTGGCTGGAAAGCTGCCCAGCAGAAAAGGACCTGGGGGTGTTGGTCGACAGCCGGCTGAACATGAGCCGGCAGTGTGCCCAGGCAGCCAAGAAGGCCAATGGCATCCTGGCCTGTATCAGAAATAGTGTGGCCAGCAGGAGTAGGGAAGGGATCGTGCCCCTGTACTTGGCCCTGGTGAGGCCGCACCTCGAATACTGTGTTCAGTTTTGGGCCCCTCACTACAAGAAGGGCGTTGAGATGTTGGAGCGTGTCCAGAGAAGGGCAACGAGGCTGGGGAGGGGTCTGGAGAACAAGTCTTATGAGGAGTGGCTGAGGGAGCTGGGGTTGTTTAGCCTGGAGAAGAGGAGGCTGAGGGGAGACCTCATCGCGCTCTACAACTACCTGAAAGGAGGTTGTAGCGAGGTGGGTGTTGGTCTCTTCTCCCAAGTAATTAGTGATAGGACGAGAGGAAATGGCCTCAAGTTGCGCCAGGGGAGGTTTAGATTGGATGTGAGGAAAAATTTCTTGACTGAAAGAGTGGTTAAACATTGGACCAGGCTGCCCAGGGAAGTGGTTGAGTCACCATCCCTGGAAGTATTGAAAAGCTGTGTAGATGAGGCGCTTAGGGACATGGTTTAGTGGGCATGGTGGTGTTGGGTTGACGGTTGTACTCGATGATCTTGGAGGTCTCTTCCAACCTTAATGATTCTATGATTCTAAGACTGATTTAACACTTGGACAAAGGGAAACAAACATAAGCACCTTAGCATTCCCTCTTTGAAGTTGTCAGCTTTTATACAGAAAAACTTGACTGCATAGTGTTCGCAAAGCAGATGCCATATTTAGTTGATCGGAAGGACAGTACTATATTGTCCCAATTTCCCCTTTTGGTCTCCCTCTTGGGGAGACGTCAGTTGCTTTCATCCTGCAGTGAAAGAAAATATTTTCTGTAGCTCTAAAGCCATAAGGATATAGCTGTCTCTTAATTTTTTTTTTTTTTTGTACAAATCAACAACTTTTTCTTCTTGTCTAAACTAAAATAATTCAAGATCTCTTAAACCTTTCAGTCCATTCTTTCTGTAGTTACAGTGTTGGTGATCTACTGAGTAGGTCTTTATTTAAAAAATAATAGCTGTCAATAAAACATCAAACTAATATTCCATTTCATGATTGCAACTTGTAGTCAGAGGTCTAGTTAGGAGAATAATCAAATATTTTAAACATAAGCAGCCATAGCTCTCTATTTAGAAGAGACATGTTAAATACTCTGTTCATGTCTGACACTGAAATATACAGTAAACCAAATCCATTTTGTGCTGTCAGCACTGGATATAAATCTAAGAGTCATAGTGATGTTAGCAATTTAGTCACCAAGAAGTTTCATTCAGAGCAGCTGGATGTCTGGAGGACACATACTCAGCCAATGTAGTCAAGACTTCCTTCAAAGCTAGTCTTTTCTGAAAGTAACAGCCGGAAATCCGAAGAGCAAGTATAAAGGCACATGACTGAGAAATATTGTTGACTCCATTTTGACCTTAGCAGCAGTTCAATAGAAATTCTGCGTCCTCACATAAAGGTTTACTACTCAGCCTGGGTAAGTGACAAGATGGCAAACTCCATTAATCTTGGCTTTTGACAGTTTATTGGATCCTAATGGTTCAAATATTAAAAAAAAGGCAAGGGTGGTATTTAAAAATAATGCACACGTAATAGTCCAGAGAATTAAGCTGGTTTAAAGATAATAAAACACAGACTGAGCATGTTTGAAAGCTGCACTGATGTTCTGTGTTGGGAAAGGGGAACTTTTTTATTCTAGTATTCAGTATCACTTCAACAGTATTACTGCTACTTTCTACTTATATGGGGATCTCTCATTTGTACCCTTCCAAGCACTGAAGGTAAAAAGTAATCATCACCTTCATTTTATCAAGGGATAACTGAATGACACAGTTTAAATACCGTGTCTAAGGTCATATAATGAGGTAGCTCTGTTAAGAGAATTTGTGAAAAAAAACCTCCGGAGACAAAAAATAGTAGAGGAGAGGGAGAGAAAAAACAAAATCCCAGTAGCTCTGTTATCCTAAGCCTCTGAATGATGAGCTTGTCAGAAGTAGATTGACACTTTTTCCAAGGACCCTTCTACATATTTGGGGCTCTGTATAATCTTTCAGAACATAAGAACGAGAGAAATGCTGCACTGCATGAAGCAAAAAGCCCATCTTGGTCCTGTCTTCAGCAATGCCCAGTAAAAGATGCTTGGGAAAATCATAGTATCCGGGACTTTTCTGGACTGATAGCTGTTCCTGTTTTTACCCTCAAACTTGAGCAGTCAGCAGTTGAGGGACTTTTGTGTAACAACATAACTTTTAATAACATGTCTTCCATTACTTTTTCCAAACTCTTTTTTTAAAGCACATTAATGTTTTTAGCTTTTGCAACATTGTGTTTCAATGAACATCACAATTTCGTTATGTCTGTGTGTGACATATGTGTGTCCTCTGTGTTGTATTCCTTTGATTTAAATTTTTCTCTATTTCTTAAGATCATTACTTTACAAAATACTTTGATTTTCAGTGATGGTGTTTTAAACAATTTATTCCATGGCATGCTGAGCTCTACATATTTAAAATTTGCAAAATTGTATTTGTTTTCTTTTTATTCTTCACAGGCAGAAAGAGCAATATTAGGATAATTAGTTTTCATTCATCTCAGAGGTCTAAAATCCAATTGTAAACAAGATGGCCAAATACAACTTATGTTTTCACGGAAAAGACAAATTAAACAGTTGGTTACCATGCCATCTTATAGTTCCCATCTTGGTCTTCCAAAGATAATGGCAAAACTTGTACAGCATGACAACTTTGGTAGCATGGCTGTGTTACAGCGATACAGAAGAATATCTTGTATGCATTTCGGTTTTGCATGTTCCTCTCATAACCGTGTGCTGAAATAAATCTCTTCAAAGTCCAGTGCTTAAAGGAAATGATGAACATTACATCACCTGTAATTAATATACATAATTTATGTGTATGCAAATTCCACGTGCTTTTTGTAATGGATTATGAAACACACTATTGATAAAGGCTAATGGAGTTAACTTGGGGGGGGGTGACGGGGCGTGATGGGGTTTACTCTAACCCAAATAACTGTGATGACTAATCACGGTTTTGTCACGTGTCATAGAGAACTTTATTTAATCATATAGTTAATTTGCAGTTTCCATTTATTTACCTGTAGAAGCATTTTAATGAATCAGAGGTTAAAGCATCATAATTATTTCAGAATTGATATATCATTTCATGGTTTTTTTCTTGTTCATTTGTGTTTTCTGTTCTTTCTCTCTCTTACATGCTGCAGTTGCAAACATATTGTGGCGAGAGCAAGGTACTAATACAGATGGCTTTTTTCGTATTTTCTATATTATGATGAAATGCTCATCTATTGTTCCTTTTGTGTGTTTGTTTTGCAGGTTTTTTTTTTTTTTTTTTCTCTACAGTTACAGTAATTACCTTCCCCCTTGCAACATTTGAGGGATTTGATTTAAAGAAAAAGTATAGTGGAAAATAATTCTTTAAATGCTCATGCCTTTGTGAACTGCTTTTCTTTTTGGGGAGAGGGAAGGAAATAAGCTGTTCAAAAATTTCAGACAGTTACTCAGAGGGGTACAACAGTTTTTTTTTTTTTTGTACTCTACAGTTACAGTAATTACCTTCCCCCTTGCAACATTTGAGGGATTTGATTTAAAGAAAAAGTATAGTGGAAAATAATTCTTTAAATGCTCATGCCTTTGTGAACTGCTTTTCTTTTTGGGGAGAGGGAAGGAAATAAGCTGTTCAAAAATTTCAGACAGTTACTCAGAGGGGTACAACAAGAAGCTCAGATTTAAAATGTAGACCTTTAACTTCTGTTTGTTTGCTGGCATGATAAATCTTCTAACCAGTTGGTCTATATGCTGTTGGGATTGATCTTCCTGTATGATCACTCTTATTTGACAAAATTATAATCTTAAACAGTTTAATTAAAATCGAGGTACCTGTTGTTGCTTAATGAGACAAAGCATTTTCTTCTTATACTCAGGAAGGGTTTGTAAATGGTGAGAGGGGGAACGGAAGTTTGTGGCCAACTGAAGGATAAATATAAATACAGACAGTATCAGGTGTTAATAACATAGAAAGCATGGAAAGTATATTTTACTAACAAAGATAGGTATTAATTTTCATATATATGAGATAATATCATAAAGCATATTGCAGAAAAATATCATAATTGAAGTATTGTCATGAGCTCTCATTTCATTGCTCTAAGTAGCCTGTTCTTAATTTAAAGTTGCAATTTAGGAATTAATGTACAAATAGGAAATGTTTCAATTATTTCCATTGGAAGACTGATAATACTAAGTGGATCAGGCTTTGCTATGAATTCATGCTGCAAATGGTATTTCTGCATGTTTCTTAAATATTTGTTTTAAATTAATTTAAAGATTCAAAAATTTGATATTTCATTTGCCTAATTACATAGTAACCTTTGACATTTCCCAGTGTGTTTACAAATGTGAACTAGTTTTATTTTTTATATTCCCGTTTTACCGGTTGCTCGGCTGGTATAAACAATCAGTTCCCGGAATATAGTGGAGCTCAGCTGTGATCCTCCTGCTCTATTGGCCTTGCAGGGTACAAATGACATGTTCAGAGTTTCATACAATTCCACTGTTCACCATTAAACTGATGCACAACAAGGTTCTAACACAAAGTTTTCAAATGTATCATATTCTCACCACTTATTGGGAAGGTATCACTTGTGTTTTATCTTGTGTTTTATCTTGAATAAAACTGAAAACCTGATTGGCATCCCCTTGATTTTTTAGAGGATTGTCTTTTCAGGTCAAGCCCTGTGTTGCTTTCGGTGGTTAGAAAGCACTTAGGAAAACTTAAATTCTGTGACAATAAAGACCAATTAAATATAGTAGCTTACCAGAGTGCTTATGGTAAAGACATTCAAATTTCTCTGTGACTATTGTAAAACTAAACAGAAAGCAATTTATAGTAGAGATTGAGAATGTGAAGTGACAATATCATCTTCTAGAGCAGATTTTCTCGATCTCTCCTGCATTTCTCATTGGCCAATCCTTGTTTCCAACAAATATTGTTACTGGTTGCAATGTCAGAATTCATTTACAAGAGAGCAATACCCTGAAGATGCCAATAGGCATCACCACTAACCTCTCTGGGCCATGCATACTCTGTCATTTTGTTATATAAGTATTAACAGATAGGAAGGGAGGAATGGGGGATTAGTAGGACAATTAAGACTGTGAAACCACAGATAGGCTTTAGTGCCTGCAATGCATATTTGTATATGGGGTACACAAAAGCCTTATCACAACTGCTTGCTTTTATAAGTGTAAAAAGTGTATGTTGTTTTTGGTTTGGTGGGGGGAGGGTTGCAAATTTAGGTCAGATGTCTTTAGAGGAATAGCTCCTGTAGTTGTGAAGAAGTGGCTTGCCTAAGTGATTAGATATTTCTATAGATTAGATATTTGTACAGATATTTGTAGACACATGCTCAAAGGAACAGTTTTGGGGTCATAATAACTTGGAAGGGGGGATATAGACCATACAACCAGGACGAAGAGGCAGACGAAATATTCTATGAGCAGCTGGGAGAAGTCTCACAATCACTAGCCCTTGTTCTCGTGGGGGACTTCAACTTACCAGATGTCTGCTGGAAATACAATGAAGCAGAGAGGAAACAGTCTAGGAGGTTCCTGGAGTGTGTGGAAGACAACTTCCTGACACAGCTGGTGAGTCAGCCAACCAGGGAAGGCACCCCAATGGACCTGTTGTTTGCGAACAGAGAAGGACTTGTGGGTGGTGTAATGGTTGGAGGCCGTCTTGGGCATAGCGATCACGAAATGACAGAGTTTTCGATTCTTGGAGAAGTAAGGAGAGGGGGGTCAGCAGAACTGCTACCTTGGACTTCCGGAAGACAGACTTTGGCCTGTTTAGGAGACTGATTGAGAGAGTCCCTTGGGAGGCAGTCCTGAAGGGCAAAGGAGTCCAGGAAGGCTGGACATTCTTCAAGAAGGAAATCTTAAAGGTGCAGGAGCAGGCTGTCCCCATGTGCCAAAAGAC
>NW_008824002.1:1164280-1179481 GCF_000699105.1 Pygoscelis adeliae
AGGGAAGTGGTTGAGTCACCATCCCTGGAGGTATTTAAAAGACGTGTAGATGTGGTGCCTAGAGAGGGACATGGTTTAGTGGTGGACTTGGCAGTGCTAGGTTTACGGTTGGACTCGATGATCTTAAAGGTCTTTCCCAACCTAAATGATTCTATGATTCTATAATTATTTCATTGGATCCTCAGGTAAATGTTCCTTATGTGAACTGACTTCCCTAACTCAGTATTGAAATGGTAGAAGGACATTCCTTACTGTGTCTCCTTCACTGATTTTGAAAACAGTTTGGTGAACATTACTATCCAGAGATTGGAATTAAAGCCTTAGAAGTTTGGGCTAATACATGAATATTATCTGTACCTTGGAAAGCCTGCCTTGGAGTATTTGCAACTCAGGAGGAAGTTCTCGGAGTCTTTTTATCAAATGTCTATCATTTGGGGCTATCAGCTGATTTACTTCCTCACGTTCTGGTATTATTTATCCTGCTAATAACTATAATATACTTTAGTCAGTGAGACCAGGGAGAAGGGAAAACCTTATTTTGTCCCCAGCCAGCTCCACATATTTATAATATAGATACAGTAAATTAGTTGCTCAGCTATAGATCTCTGCACTTTGTTCACTGGTATGGGCAGCCTAATCTCAGTCAGGCTTATCTACAAATTCCAGCTGTTCTTACAGGATGCAGTGTCAGGCATTTTTTAAAGAAAGACCTTGACGTATTATCTTACATAGGCTGTGTGATTTACCTGCAAAGGCATACAAAAGCATCCCATTGGCCAGAGTGGGCATATTGCCCTTAGTGTACCTTATGCTCAGAGTAGACATGATTGGTAAGTTTTCCTTGAACCTAAGCCTGCTTGTACAGTTCACCAAATGTAGCATAGACAAATTCCTCTACCACTTTTTGGTAACCTACTAATAGACAGATTTGATATAAAATCAGGAAAACCCCGCTAGGAGACTGTCCCTTCTTTATTGTTAGGAAAACTTGGTCAGAAGTGGGAAATGATTCCACAAGATTTCTCAAAGATAATTGAACTTGCTTGTTCAGGGCATGGCCTGACAACCTTATGCATATTACTATCTTTAAAAGACTGTATTGCCTATGTGATTCCTAATGGGGACTGGGAACTTTTATGTATGTGTGTACATACATATATACATCTATACACAAACACACACTTCCCTCCCCCCCTTAATGTTCTCATTATTTTATTTGATATTAAGATGTGTTCTCTCTCTATTAACATAAGTTTTCCTTCAGAATTTTGGATAAGCAGAATTTCAGACTCAAATTTATTTTTCCTGGGTTTTATTCCCCTGCATTCCTATACAAAATATTGTTATGTCCAGTGGAAATTTAGGCCCTGTACCCAAGATACATGTACATTTTTATCATTGTAGCCCACAGTTTAGCTGTCAGAATTAGTTATAATGGTAGTTTTATGAGTACTGTGATTTTCTTCACAGAATTTTACGGATAAGAACTGATCATCCATCATAGCATCCACATAGCGAATCAACAACGATTGTCTTAACGGGCACATGGTAAACTAAGGAGAATGTCCTTTTTTGTGGTCATGAGCATGACCACAAATATTATGAGACTTCAAGCTACAGATCTGGTTCCCACCTTCTCCACAAAACATTACATCATGCCTCTCATTCAGCAACATTGTGGTAGAAGGATTGAATAGTTCTATAAACATTTGTGGCCCTTCAAACTTGGAATGAATATCTGCCCAACTCTGGCTTTCCAATAAAATACAATAGAGAATATTTCTTTTTCTGACTGAAAAATATGTCAAATAAGGGTTTATAACAAAGATTCAGAACTTCTCTTTCTATGTTATACAGAAATTACTTTAACTTTTCCATCCCTCAGAAAAAGAAAAATAAGAATACATGGAGAATATATGTTAATTTGATTTCAATATAGATGATTTCACAAGATCACTTTCATTACTGCAGCTGTCAAAATATATATTTCTAGATCTGTATTCATAAAGACACTGTCTTTCCAATGGAGAAAACTGTGAAATTAATTCTGAATAACATAACAGTTTTGTTTTAGTTTTACAACAAAAGATCCCATAGGATTAGCTCTATTAGCACTATAAGCATTTACAAATTGGTCTCATACCAAAAATATGATGAGGTTTTTAGTTCAAGACAAGGATTTTCTTTTTTGTCATTATTTAATTTTATACATTTCAATGTGTTTTTGTTCCTAAGGTCTGGGAATTGGGAACATGTTTTATGTTTTTTATGAAGATGGCATCAAAGTAATACAACCAGTGGAATGTGAATTTCAGAGGCATATTAAGCCTAGTGAAAAACTCCTCGGTTTTCAGGCAAGTTATTTTTTTTAATTTATTTGTAGTGTTTTTTCAATTATAGTTTTCTTTAAGTAAGAATTTATTATTGCTAGTTTAGTGTTTTCTGCTTGATAAATTCAGACATGTTTTCTCAGTTACTAAGTAGCTTAAAATGGTGGACTCAAAATTTCCTGTATTTTCTTTGATCAAATTCAAACTTTCAATCTCTCTTTTAGATTGAGTATTCCCTGTATACTTTTCAACCCCTTTATTTTCTTTGGCTGTCTTTCTCTTTTCCCAGTCCTTTCCTTTAACAGCTCTCTACTCGTTATTTCTGGTTTGGTTGTTGTTGTTTTTTCTCCCTCCCCTCCCCGTTAAGTGCATCTCTGTGAATCAGGGATTGATTCTTTTTCTATTAAATATAAGATCTAAAGTTACTATATTTAATGGTTTCTTTTTCTCCACTGGATGTTTGTCTATATTAAACTGTCAGCTATCATGAGGCAAATCCCTATCCTGATAAACACTCTTACAGCTCCACTGAAGTTAGTAGAGATGATTGATGCTTTGACTCCAACTTACAATTCATATAAGTAGTTTCAATAACTTTATTGTTAACAGATTTATAGCTGATTTCACCAAATTCTGTGCATTTATGGAGTAGTTTCCATGCGGAGCATACATAAAAACAGTAGTGTATTCTCCACTTCCATTTATTCTTTTGTTGTTTTTCCTTTACTGCTAATCAAATTGCTAGCTGGCATGATGCATGTTCTCACAGGAACACTTGGTACTAGTCACTACATTAAGACTTGTTCCATATGATCTATCACCTTTCAAAAATAATAACTTTTTCTCATTATTTGGATTTGAATGAGTGACCTTGAAATACGTAATAACCCATGAGCTGTACACTTTGGGTTTTTTCCCTAATACCTAAAGCACACTGAAATAACAGCAGAACTGTCTCAATGGAATTTGCCTCTTCAGTCATCATTATTGATGTCAAAGGCTGCTGTACTCAGCAGCAAGATTTATTTTAGTGTGAATAATTATGCTTTGAATAGCTAATCATACCTTGATTTGTGCTGCTTAAGTGAAATTAGGTTGACACAGCCAAAAATAAGCCAAAGAGCTTTTTTATGGCTGTTTAATTCAAAAGCTGATTATTTAAGAAGTCTGTTAAAATTTTATTGGTCTAAAGTGCAGCCTAGATTTTAAGTGTATTTTTATTAAAATGTGGTAATAATCAGGATGGATAAGTCAAACTTGTTTCCTTTTTGTAGCTTTCAAACCTGAAGTAGCATAATAATTGTGTTCTTCCCCCGGAAAAAAAAAAAAAAAAGAGACCAGGAAAGTAGGCTACTTGATAACTTTAATTTTAAAGTAGGTATAGACCTGTCCTTCCTTGGATATCTTTGGTTTGTGGGTAGGTGTGGTAAATATATAGCCAGAAATTAAGCTTTGTACCTACATGCATGTCATTTTGCCCATTAAATTCAATAATATTTCTACTTATTCCCCCGAACACTGAAAACATCTTCCCTCACATATGGTCGTTAATAAATCTTTATTCCTGCAAGAGAAATCAGAAATATTTGGAAAATATATCCTTATGTTTTTCTACTCATAGTGACAACATTGTTCACTCTGTATTCCAAAAAAAGAAAAAAATTGAGAAATAGTTTTCAGTAAAAGATCTTGAAATTTTGAAAAAAAACTTTTAAGATTACTTTTCTCCCAGAATAAGGATGAAATATGAGTTTAAAAGAATTCCGTGCATATACTGCTAATACTATGACAACAGTGGTGTATTTTTGAAAAAACTCATTAACTATGAAGCTTTAGACAACCGTTTCCTCCTTTGAAGAATATCATATCTTCCTCAAGCCTCTTTGGAAAATTTGTTTTCTCTAAATAAGAGTAATAAAATAACCCAGTTCTGTCACAGTATCAGATTTTTACCAAGTTCAGCATGAGATTGTTTAGTGGTAAGAGTTCATGTCATAAATTACTCATTAGTAATTCTCTTTGACTCTGTCATATAACTTTACTAATCAGAGATGTTGGTATACTGCATGTTTTACATAGCCTTTCACATCTGCAGCAGCTATCGCTAATAAAATCTCCATCTCTTATCTCTTAACATATACCTAAAGAAATACATGCTTGCTTAAACCTCTCCCATTTCTTTATACTTTTCTGAATTAGTTGTTCAAGTGATAAGTAAAACCCCAGTAGACCTGTTTCATTACCAAACATTTGCTACAGTGTAGGAATATTTCTGAATTCTGCAGCGTTGTTTAGGTGTTAGAAGTGTTACAGAAAATGTCTGCATATTACACGTGATACTGCAGTGTTCCTCCCCAGGTTTCCTGTTTGCCTGCCAACAAAATAAATTACCCTTAGCTGAGCTCCTGTAAAAGAATGCACTCAGATGTTTCTACATGGCATTGCATTGTATTGTGAACAAATGTTGCAGTAGTTACACATGTATGTATTTAGGTATGCTAATTTTGCTAAAGGTAAATACAATTTCTCAATAACTATATACTTGAGAACCCTTATCTAAATATTTAATTGCCTCTTATGCAACTGAGTGTCAATAGAGCAAAGCACTTTAGTGTGTGTCTAACATGGGAATCAATTAGACTTTCATTGTGTTTAAAGTGAAGCAAAAGATTTAGTGCTTTACTGGATCATCATGGTTCAAAGGAATATAAAGAGCTTCCTCCTCTCCTTCCCAGAATCTCCTGAATTACTTGAATCTTCTAAATTAATATCAAATGAAAGTAGACTTTTATTAGGCTGATAGTGACAATTCTAAATGCACAGGGACGGAAATAAACTTATTTCTGTTTTCTGATGCAGGTTGTTGTTTAGTTATACCAGCTTTCACAGCTGTTTAACCTGTTGTCAAATAGATTGTTATCCATGGTCCAACTAGAGTCTTTCAGCTGTTGAATGTCTCATCATTATGAAGTGTTTGGGACGTTTTCCTCACTAACATGCAACCTCTATTTATGTTCTGCAAATTAATATTATCTAAAGCCTTTATATTATAATTCTTATGCAAAAGTGTTTTTATTTTCCCTTCCCAATAAATCCTAATTAGAATAATTATTTCAGGAGGCTGGGGGTGGGGAAAGAAGCAATTGAAACATATGCCTTTGTTGAGACCAATGGAAAAATCCTTTTGGTTTCATCATAATCTTGATTTCCTCTTTGTTACAAGCACTAGCGCATAATGGCCGTATTTCAGTGAACTAGGCCATCTCACACTTGATGTTGAATATGTGCTGGAGGTGGGAGCAAAGTACTTAATTTCAAAATAATTAATGTGACTACATGGCAGAGCAAAGTTTCCACAGGAAATGTACTTGAAACACAATTGTTAGTCCACAGAAATTGCTTTGGTTTACGCTCTTACAGCGCAGTAAGCGTAGGAAATGTAAGATTGTTAACCTTTGTTTGTTGAAAAAAACATGAAAAAGGTCCACAGTCTGATTTTTACTACAGAATGTCAAGTAAAGAATAACTTAATATAGAACAGGTGATACATAAATTCGTGTCTTAATACATGGACTGTTGTAACCTGTTTATGTCACCTTACTCTTAGACAGTCATAGATAGACACATCTATAGATAGGCATTTCATTATACTGCTTAAAGAGCTCGACTCAAATCTTGTTAGAATACTGAGGACCCTTGCAGTAAGTGTAAGTTTATAAACATAGAATTTGCATATATAAATCTACAAGTACATGTTTCCTCTTGAGAATTTCTTGCCCCAGACTGCCTTGAAAAACTTTCTCTAAGGATTTATTTTTCTCCATCTGCTGACTTGTTACAGGGCAAGTTGCTTTTTGATTAAAAAGTCTGGGGAAAAAACACAATGAAATAAATTAATGTTTTATCAGATGATAGCTTTTTTCAGGGAGAATAAATTAGGAAAAAGTAAATTGCTCACATTTTAATTAGAAGAAGAAAATGGTGGTTTTATGCTTATATTTTAAGGAGAAATTATTTTAACCAATTACACAACCACTGGGGAAATAAATATAGAGCCTCAGTATTACTACCTGTAATGTAAAAGAAATCCAAACTGCCTAATCGGATAAATGTTAACTTTTCAAAAGCAAGATTTCAGTTCCATTGATGGAAGCTATTTCTGGGGCATCTAGATAAATGTGGGTTTGAATAACTAGAGAAACAACTGCATAAACCAGTTCATGCTGAGGAACTCCATTTGGCTATGAGAATTTTGGTGCATAATTTTCAATGTTACTTTGAAGAAATGCTTTTTTTGATTTTATTTTAATTTTTCAGTTTTGGGGGCAAAGTGAGAGTTGGTGTTGGATTATAGAAATTTATGACAACATAAACAATATTCTAGAACTAGTAAACTGCATTTGTATATGTAGATTTATTTTTTACTTAATATTTTTTACTTTAAATCTGAGAAAGTGTCATGCTTTCTACTTGTTGTATTTAAAGTGGAACAAGAGGATAGAGTGTTATGAATTATATAGATAATAAGAATCATGTCCTGTAATTTCTAATTTAAATATATATGTGTGTGTATTTTGCTTTTACATTGAAATAATATTTAGAAATACACTTCAGCCAGTATTTTATACTCAGATTCAGGAAAATGTTTAAGGAGGTGGCTTAACTCTGGATATAGTTATAAGTGCTTAACTTACATATTTTCCTGTTCTGCTATACTTCCCACAGTGGGAGGTATGATTAGTGTAATCATTTAGATTAATCTATGTGATGCCATGTGAGAGAAACCTAGATTCCTTCGGCAGGAATTGGTGTTATCTTTAAATAATGTATTGAATGTGTCCTTGTAGAATTCACAGCACCAAAAACTGTGGTAAACCAAGATGAGTCCCTGAGAGACATGACTGAAAAGAATGACACGGTATAGAGTTGTTATAAACATTTACAGATGCGTTATTTGAAGAAGGTGTTCTCAGAGGAGGAAAGAGGACTGTGTAGAACAGTCTAAAAGTAGTTATCTGTTTAGATAAAATATGGAACTAAGACGAGGTGCATTTAGAATAAATATAAAAAAAAATTTGAGATCAGTGAAACAACCTTCCAATTGAAGTGACAATTGCACAGAAGGCAAACGACAATAAATCATTGATTTGATGATTGCATAGCATATTAGAGACATACTTGTTTATGTTGACACTTCACTTTATGCGATGAAAAGCTTTTAGCCACATTTAAGAACGAAAGTCCCATTTGTCACCATGCCTATCATTCATTAAAAAACAGATTTTAAACTTCTCCCTTCAAAGTGCATGGCTTTTTAGCAGTGCAAAATAAATCTTACTCTTTTTACTTATTTCTAAGTTCTGCTGAAGTTCCTGATTATGTGCCATCCCACGGTACCTGAGTTTAGTAACCTTTCTTTATCAATGTGATTTCTGAAAGACCTTGCCTTTGTTGAAGTTTAAGAACCACATAGGACCAAGCAGTGGCTTTCAATCTCCTGTAAAGAGACTCCCTCTGCTAGAGCCGGAAATTGATTTATTTCTTATTTTGACATACAAAGATTGAGTGTATTTTCTCAAAAGTACAGAGGCACAGCAGGCAAAGAATGTTGATGATACAGAAAAGTTAGTGTTGAAATGCATCATCATCTTCTTGAAAAGCATTGCTTAGTGCCAGATATTTTGCTCTGTCATGTTATTTTTCCCCTTCTTTTTAAAAGGAGTCTGATGCTTAGAAACAGAATTCTTGTTTAATCTTATCAACTCTTGCTGTTCATTCTGCATTGAAGTCATCATCCACTGACATATCATAATTATTTTCACAGCGACCAGTTATGATGTATCAGACAGAGCATTCTAAATTAGGAATAAGCAGCAGATAAGTGCTAAAAAGAAATAATACTTACGATTTGGAGAAGTTGCCCCTGGTGATGAAAGGAAGAAAAATTAAGAGGGAAAAGAAGAATAGGTCAGGAAAACAAAAAAGCTTGGCACATGCTGTACATCTCCAAGCAGAGTATTTTTCAGCTCCTTGTTTTTACATAAATTTGATGTCCATTATATGAAAAAATCATGCTATTTCATAAAGAGAATTTTGAAATATGGTAATGTATTTGACCAAGTAACTTTTAATTTTGATAAACGCAAGCTTTCACTGGGAGTATATAGTTACAAATAGATAGAAATATGAATATATATATGATGAGTGGGAATATATTTATATAAACATATGAATAGTAAGCATGTAAACTATAGATAGCTATTTTGAGTGAGAGTACATAGTTATAAATGTATGTATTACGGAATATGAAATACGAATTCACTGAAGTCAACAGGAATTTTGGTTTTGTTTCAAATTCATCCTTTTGCAGGGATGGAAGGGCAGAGGGGGAAGGAATGATAGTAAGAAGCCATTTGATTTGTATTGGGTTTGACACTAGTGAGATAGGCCATGAGAATGTCTTAACGGCAGAAGTAGCCAAACTTCTTGACCTTTGAAGCAACATATCAGTACTCTATGTGACCAAAAAAGCAGATCCCTTTAACTGCTGCTACTTTGCCCCTATACCATATGACAACTTGCACCACTCCTCCTTCTCTTCCTCTCCATTTATACATTATCATCTTCCCAATTTGTTATTTGCCTGCCTTACTGTTCTCAGGTGTAAGTGTAAGCCATGTCTATAACTACCTTCCTTTGCAAGAAACTGTGACGGTGCGGATGGGGAAGCTGCTAGCTACTGCACAGTAATGAGACATTTTGTGACTAATTTGTTTTTCTGTTTTTAAGGTCTCCTGGCTCTTGCTCACTTTATTTCTACACGTATTATTATTTCAAATGGGTTTCTTTCTCAGGACAACAGTGCTAACTGCCTGAATGCCTAGAAAACATCCAAAAAAGCTGGCGTATGGTTTACGCTAAAGTACTTGTGAGTTGCGTGGTCCTTACAGTGTGCAGTTTGGCTAACATTAGCCTATGTCCTAATGTCACCTGTCCTTTTTCCTTCCCTAAATTTTCTGAGATTTTATTTTACAGTTAAAAAAGAAGAAAAAGAGCGTAATTTGTAATTGCATTGTTGACTGTTTTTATTCTTATATTTTCCCTGTTTCTAATGGATTATAGGATGAAGTTTGTCCCAAAGCAGATGGAGATCCTGTTCAGCGGTGTGTATGGGCAACTGCTGTTAATGTAAAAGACAAGTTCATTTATGTAACTCAGCCCACACTTGACAGAGTTCTTATTGTTGATGTACAGTCTCAGAAAGTTGTACAGGTATTTATTTCTACTTTTTAAGTTAATATCCAATTTGGACACAAGAATTTAAGGTTTTCCTTCATATCTTAAAAAATGCAATTAGCTTGAGAGTAAACACAACATCTAGAAAAAAGCTCATCTACTTTCGACATTTAGCAGCAGTTTATGTTTAGTGACTGTTCTTGTCAATCGGCAACTGAGAGGGAGAGAATTAACATGAAAATACCTCTTATAAATATTAATCAAGTAGTTGAGGAAACGAGTTCTTTGGGAAATTTCTGGCTTGAGGTACTTTTGACTTGAAAAAGAAGATTCATTAAAATAGAGTCTTATCACAGGAATGTGTCTATCAGTTGTGACAGGAAAGGTCGGGGTTAGGTTTGGCTACAGAAGGTGGAGGACTGTTATTCAGTAAGCTTTTAGACAGAGAAATTACTGGAACTGTGGAAGACCTGACACCACCCTTAGCCAAGATTGGAAAATGTGAATTCGAACTTCTCTATTCCTCTCTGCTGTGTAGGTAGTACTATTAGTTTCTCAATCTCTGGAATGCTGGATATACTCTGCTTAGTCAAAATAATTCATTGGGTAAAAATGAGAAATCAATGCTATGGTACAGGGATTAATACACTCATATAGTTTGTGGAAGACCAAGGTACAAGGCAATGCTAAAGCAAATATTAGGTTTTTGGAGCAATACAGTTCCCTCAGGAGAGCCTGAGAGAGTCATAATATAATCCAAATGGTCATTAGTCTCTCTGGGATAGTGTTGTGGTTTAACCTCAGTCGGCAACTGAGTACCACAAAGCTGCTCGCTCACTCCTCCCCCCTGCTCCCCATGGGATGGGGGAGAGAATTGGAAGAGTAGAAGTGAGAAAAACTCATGGGTTGAGATAAAAACAGTCTAATAATTGAAATAAAATAATAATAGCAGTAATAATAATGGAATAATAATAAGAATACACAAAGCAAGTGATGCACAGTGCAATTGCTTGCCGACCGATGCCCAGCCAGTCCCCGAGCAGTGGCCCCCCCGACCAGCTTTCCCCAGTTTATGTACTGAGCATGACGTCACATGGTATGGAATGTTTCTTTGGCCAGTTTGGCTGTGCCTCCTCCCAGCTTCTTGTGCACCTCCAGTCTTCTCAGTCGGTAGAGCACAGGAAGCTGAAAAGTCCTTGGCTAGCGTAAGCATTACCTAGCAACAACTAAAACATCGGTGTGTTATCAACATTGTTCTCATCCTAAATCCAAACCACAGCACTGTACCAGCTACTAGGAAGGAAATTAACTCTATCCCTGCCGAAACCAGGACAGATGGAGTAAAAATTTGACATTTAATTGCCACCACTGAAATCAAATACTATAACCACCTGGTGGTATCAATGATATCATTGTACTAAGAGGTTAAATAGGGGATTTACATGAGGACAGATTTTCATCTGTGGAATTGTTAGAGACGTGAAAATGCATTTAGAAAATAATAGCCATAAACTCATTAAATCATAAAAATACATTTTCTGAATATGAAGAGAATATTTAAAGTCTTAAAGTGTTAAAGTGTTTGTGTTAACAAGGCATATGGAAAAGAGAAAATCAAAATTTTTTTGCTATTTGTTTTCTGCCTAGTATTCCCACCGTATTACACTATTTCTCTTTTTTTTTTTTTTTAATCACACAGATAAAATAGAATATATTTCATTATATAGTCTTCAGTCTTTCAGGCTGATGTCATTTAACCAGAAAGATTAGCTTTATTTCACTTTCAGTGGCAAAAAGAGTCAATCAGTTATAGTTGGGGACTGTCAACAGTCTTGTCAGCAGACAAGGGGCTTCTTTTTTGGTTGGGTTTGTGTATTTGTGAGTGTTTTTTTTAAAGTACATTACAGATCATATAAAATATTGAAATTTACTTTCAAAGCAGGGTTCTTCTTTTTCTGAACTAAAATTATTTCCTAGGCAAAGAGCTCTGAAGCTAGTTAAAACCTTGTTAACAATCCTGCTCTGATTCTCAGAAGAAAGGGCACTTGTATGTGAAACTGATAAAGAGGTTTTGACACCACACTGGCTGTTCTGATTCAAATTTTAACCTTACAAACGTGCCTAACATCTACAGGGTTACTTATAGTATCATCACATTCTTAGGAAACAGATGTTCTTTAGCTAAATAAAACGTACATTTTTAAATTAGAAATCCAATCTGAATTGTTAATAAAAGTATTTAAATACAGCTTTTCTTCATGCTTTTTGCCTTTTTCACTGATAAATGAATGAAAAATCTTTAATGTATAAGCTTAAATATAGTATATTAGGCTTTGGGGAGACCTTATTGCAGCCTTTCAATACTTAAAGGGGACTTATAAGAAAGATGGGGACAGATTTTTTAATAGGGCCTGTAGCAATAGGACAAGGGACAATGATTTCAAACTAAAAGAGGGTAGATTCAAACTAAATATAAGGAAGAAATTTTTTAGAATGAGGGTGGTGAAACACTGGAACAGGTTGCCCAGAGACGTGGTAGATGCCCCATGCCTGGAAACAATCAAGGTCAGGTCAGACGGGGCTCTGAGCAACCTGATCTAGTTGAAGATGTCCCTGCCCACTGCAGGGGGGTTGGACTAGATGACCTTTAAAGGTCCCTTCCAACCCAAACCTTTCTATGATTCTATGATATCAGTATACATGTGTTACATATATTTATGTAAAATTTAAAAATACATATAAAATTGCAATTTTAAAATTACATTAACTTGACAAATAATTTTAATAATTTTGCATTCTTTAAACATCTGCATTTTCTGCCTTCTATATTTTATTTGATTTGGCTCAATAGATATAGCTTCCTCAAAATCTGATCTATCCAAATGGCGACAGGGTCTGATAAAATGCTTTATTCAAAAAGTTAATAATAAAAAGTTGGGGGGGGGGTGTCTGTTATTTTACTTTTTTTTAGTTAAATTGACCTTTGCATATCAAAGTAGAAATGAACTGAGTGGATAATGAATTTTTTTTTTCTGAAAACAAAACTCTTTTTACAACCAATTCAATATATTTCTTCAGGAAGAGAGACTGGAAAAAAAACCATAGTCTTACTGCAATCCACTGATTTAAAGGACTGGAATCTCTGACAACAGTTTCCCTGGTCTCTGGCTGACATTCATGTGTCATCTTGCTTTCCTACAGATGACGGATGAAATACCAACTTAATTGCATTTATTAGCATTTAGACTTCAGTGGCAAGAGCATATTATGCCTTTTGAGCTCACTGAAAAATATTAGAGAAGTTAGAGGTTCTTTTAAACTTCGGTTTTATGGAATAGTTTGATTGGTGGACTCTTCTTACGTGCCTTCAGTTACGTTAGTTATTATTTTACTGTTTTACCATTAACTGAACGTTTGGAGATACTTACCACAATGATGTATGCTAATTAAAAACTAAATTCAAAAAATTAGCCACTAATTAAAAGTACATCCCTCCCCGAGAAATATGTAAAACCTTTCTCCAGTTTTTGGATGGAGTTAGATAGGTTGTTGTTGTATTGCATAAATATTAAAGATTCTGTAATGAGCTGAAAAACAGAACTACAGGATACCCAGGTGTTACACAAAGCTTTATGCACTAAGTTTGTGCTCCTTAGCAAATATATTGAGCTAAAACCAGCTACTCCATAAGCCTTCATGCTAGTCCAGGAAAAAAACCCTTTCACTTACAAAGAAATTTTATTTTGAGGGATAGAATAGCATTGCTTTTCCATTACTTTAATAATATCCAGATCATGAACTTAGGGAACCATAGAATGAAATTTATCCCATCTGTGGAAACCTTTTGCAGGTATGAAAGTCTCAGTTTTGATGGTTCTAGGATGTTTAGATATTAATGATAATTTATCTTTCCATTTAACAATACTTAACACAGCCATTTGATGAGACAATATGACTAAGGGATAACAGATGAACCCATCAAGTAGATTAAATCAAATGTGTTACTGTCACTTTTGGACACCTGAGCAGAATTCCTGCTCTTCGTTACTGACCGAAAATTATTTCCTAGAATACACATGGGAACAGTATTATGGGACTTGCTCTGTGTCCAGCTTAACCATGCTGATATCCAAAATAGACTTAAAAAAAAAAAAAAAAGACAAGTAGTTGGAAACAAAACAAATAAATCGCGAAAGCACAAAACCTATACAATCTTTTACACATAGTGTAAGACTATAAAAAATAAAACCACTGTTGATTCACAGGTGGCTTTTAGAATTGAATTAAGGCTAATTTGGAATTCAGTGACAAGTCAAGAGATACTTCATTCAGCATTTCTTATAACAAGCACGGCCCTGTCTTCCTTATCTTTTAACAATAAGCTTTTATTTTTGGTTTTGGTTTTTGCAAGCAGCAAGAATTTTTCTAACCCTTAAATGTTGCTCTAGTTATACCATATGCACGTACACAAACACTCATACAAACAGGAAGCAAAGAAGGGAGTTTAATTTCTCAGTCAGATCAGGCTATTTTCATTACCTACAGTACTGCGTAGCACAGAAAAAATAATCAAAATGTAACTAATTTTTGAAAAATAGATACTAAGCTGTTCATAAATGAGAACATTTTGCTTACTGGACTGCCTTTTCTCTAAGTGTCATATTAATACAGAGGATATCATTTACATTTTGACTATTTCTAGTCTACATCTTAAAGAAGAAACCACCTATCTGCTCTGTAAAACCAAGTTTTCAAAAATGCATACTCTGGCAGGAACAAATGTGGAGAAAACTTAATATTTTGAAAGTGAGCAGCACTCTAATAAAAATTCTTTCAAGCTGCAAAAAAACTAAAGACAACTAAAAATGTACTTGAAAAGGCTATAAGTTGTATAAGTGTGCTGTTTTCTGTGTAAAAATAATGTTGATTTGGTCTTGCTTATTATGGTGTTTTGTCTGAAGTACTAGTATGTATGTTATATTTATTCCTTTCTACTATGAAAGTTAATGTTAAAGTTGTGTGTACAGGTGCACATATAGAATCATAGAATAGTTTGGGTTGGAAGGGATCTCTAAAGGTCATCTAGTCCAAACCCCCCTGCAATGAGCAGGGACATCTTCAACTAGATCAGGTTGCTCAGAGCCCCGTCCAACCTGACTGTGAATGTTTCCAGGCATGGGGCCTCTACCACAGATGGATCTCATCGGGTCCCATGGACTTATGCACCTTCAGGTGCCTCAGATGGTCTTGAACCTGATGTTCTCCTACAGTGGGCAGCTCTTTATTCTTCCAGTCCCTGCCTTTGCCTTCTGCCGCTTGGGTGGTGAGGCTCAAGCACTTGCTGGTGAAGACTGAGGCAAAAAAGTCATTAAGTACCTCCACCTTCTCCGTGTCCTGGGTAACCAGGTCTCCCGTTTCATTCCGGAGAGGGCCCACATTTTCCCTTGTCTTCCTTTTATCCCCAATGTACCTATAGAATCTTTTCTTGTTGCCCTTGATGTTCCTGGCCAGATTTAATTCTATCAGGGCTTTAGCTTTCCTAACCTGGTCCCTGGCTGCTCAGACAATTTCTCTGTATTCCTCCCAGGCTACCTGTCCTTGCTTCCACCCTCTGTAGGCTTCCTTTTTGTGTTGG
>NW_008824002.1:1179710-1210258 GCF_000699105.1 Pygoscelis adeliae
GTGCCCTAAGGATCTTGAACTCCACCATTTTGTGGTCACTGCAGCCCAGGCTGCCCTTGAGCTTGACATTCCCCACCAGCCCCTCCTTGTTGGTGAGAACAACATCCAGTGCATATGTAAACAGCTAGATTTGAGGATGATTTATTTCTATGACAACTATATTTATCAAAATAAGTACTTAAAGAAGATTCTAGAGCAGACTAAGTTGAAATGTATTGGAAACACAGATGGTCTATAATTAGAGAGATATATGTAGACTTTTTGATTTAGCCAGGTAATTCTCATTATAAAGTTAAGAGAAGTATTTGCTTTCATTTGCAAATTCCTGAAAGCAAGCACTGTCACCTGCAATTGTCCAGTATTGCTTAGCAGCACACCATTAACTGGGATGACTTAGAGGCATGCTGAAGTAAACAGACCTCATCATCGTTCAGTCCACACCATGCTGCTGGCAGATCAGCCTGGCTAGCTAGAAACAGCCGTGAAAGCCTGCTTCCAAGACTCTCAGCTCCTTTCTGCTGCTGGCTTCTCTCTTGGGAGCTGCATTACCTGTGCTTGACTCTACGGGCAATTCCTTCTCCTCCTCCTGGTCATGCCATGGCCTAGACCCTGAACGTAGCTGGCACTCATTCAGCAGAACACATATGGGTCAGACCTTTTGTCTGGGGAAGCCAAAAGGATATTTAACACACCTGAACAAATTAGCTATACAACAGCCCAAGTATTATTTTAGACAACTTGTCTTCTAGCCTGCAGCAGAAAAATGTTATCAAACACGAATGACCTTTTTCAAGGGGTATCTTCCTGATTTTAAATGAGCCGATGAGCAACCTCGCTTCATTTTCTGTTTTCAAAAGGAAAAACAGATTCTGCCTAGATGAAGCTGTGGCTTGCAACACCTCAGGAGTACAGTTAAGTATCATCAGCAGTCTCAGCCAGCCATTAGTGCATTATCTTGAGGATCTACATCATTAGTTTAAATTAGGTTCACTTAATTAGCCAGCTGGTACTCTCCTTGACAAACTGATAAACAAGCTGTGCTTTACAGTTGGATAATGGTGAGACTAAAAAACAATTTCCACTTATTTTTTCTGCTTTAATGATGAAAATAGAAAAGTAATCCCCCCAGTTGTTTACCTCATACAGAATGTCTCTTAATCAAATACACTGTGCTCCCATTTCATACCTCTGAAGTCTTCAGTTCTTCTCATAACAAAGGAGGTGTAGAGCTCAACTGTCTAAAAGGTTTGTGGTCTCAAGAGACAGTGCTCGAGGTCGTAGGGAAAACACTTTGGTTCTGACCACAGGTCTACCAAAAGTAGCAACTGTAGTTGGAAAACATATGAAAACAATCTTTCCAACTTCAAGAGAATATATCCAGTCTAGCAGAGATAGGAAGCTTTGGGGGTAGCAACATTGTGTTGGTTTTATGCAGGACTGTGTAGTAACACCCTGCATTGATTTCTGTATGTGGCTTGAGAATACTCTTCCCTTTTTAGCCATTTTCCAATAATTGGTGTAGTTTTTAAACTGACATATGTAAAAGGAGAGTGATGGTAAGGAAGGAAGACAAGTACTTTTTAACTTGATTTAAAACTTTTGTTTTCAGGTTCTTAATAGCTTCAGTATAATGTAATCTTAATGTCAAATGTTAGAGCACACAGTGAATAAAAGTTACTTTTTCAGCAGTTCGGTAACTTTGAATTAATCAGAGGGCTGCTTCAACAATTGACAGCATAATTTTTAAATACAATCTTAAAACATCAGGAAATGCATGTCCAGTCATGACTTTAATTCAAGCATATGTGTTATTTCTCTTTTGAAAATGTGGCAGGAACTAAGGATTTCTATTTTTATTATGCTTCAGGCAGTAAGTACAGATCCTGTTCCAGTGAAACTACACTACGATAAATCACATGATCAAGTCTGGGTGCTGAGCTGGGGAAACACAGAAAAGAATTCACCAACTTTGCAGGTGAGGTGATTGGAATGATTATATGCAAGGAAATCTAGACAAGTTGAACCTTTGTGTAATTGCAACATTTTGTATATTTTCCTTTAAGCATTATTATCATGACCCCAGCAGGGGCAGTGAAATGATTTCAGGTAATCAGAAAACAATTCAGACAACTGACTTTGCTAAAAAAGTTAGAGATTGTTTTCAACACCTTGCTCAGAAGTGACAATGCTGAATTGATAGAAGGATAAGGAATACAGTTGAAAGCAGCAGTGTGCTTTGTAACTGCCAGTCTTTTGAGAGCAAACTGTTGCTGTTTATGACGCTTTTTCCTTAATTAGAAGATAAACTGCATTTTAGGCGTATTCCTTTTTTACTAAAATTATATTGACATCCTGGAGGTGACAAGCTCCATCTTTACTTATTGCTTTTTTCTGATGTAAAATACTAAAAATCTTTACTTTTCACGTGCCTCTGAGCAGTGGTAAGCCTAGGGACAGTCGCTAAAGAAACATTTTAAGAAGCTGTACTTGCATTCCTACTTTTTCACTACTTTCTGTTCCTTATTTAAAGTAATCCCCTGAGAATATGGTGATCATCTTTATGTCATAATTTCAAAATTACTTTTTATTTCAACTTATTTTCTTTTTATTTAGAAGTTAATGAAATCCTTATGTATTTAAAATATATATACATGATAAAGAATAAGAGAAATTACAAAAAATTACAAACATAAGGCTCAAGCAGAAAAATGAGTAACATTTGAAAACACCTTTTTAGCACCTACAGCCACTTAGTAACTATGAGTATGCAAGGTAGTTTCTGGGAGTTTAGCTGTCACTTCTCTCCAGAAAATGACTGATAATTGAATCAGTCTTAGCATGTTTTAAAGCGACTGATTGTCTTCACTCTCATTTTTCCTTACAGTATAGATAATCGGTTATTTTCTTTTTTTTAATCCACTCTTAAGTTCATGTATGTGAATATCATAGTGGCTATTATATGGAATTGGCTTTTATTCACCCATAAACATTTACCTCAGAGAAGGTCCAAGATTTGGGGATTTGAGGAAAACTGTTTCATAACAACTTAAGGAATGTGTAAACTCAAATCAACTTGCTTTTCTGAAATATGTCTGTGCTATGTTGAATTACCTCATGATTGACAAGAATTGGGAGTATGCATAGCCATAGCTTCCTGTGGATCAGTTGATAACATCTTATCTTTTCACTCTGGCTGAAGTGCTTAAAAAATTTAATCTCACTCTAGCATCTAGTGTAAGAAAAAAAAGGTAAACAGAAACTTCGTTTGCACTAAGAACTGCTAGAGGCTTTAGTAATGTAAATGAATAAATATGGACTCAGTGGTGGAAAAAAAAAAGAGAGGAAAAAAGTAAGTGTGAAGATTAAGTGCTTAGGTATGTAACAATTCTCTGAAATCTGTAATGCTGATCAACTTTATTCACTGTCATTTGTGTTCTTTTTCTTGGTAACTGAAAGATAATACAAGAGATGGAATACAGGAACAATACTGTATTAATTTATTTGGATAGAGATTAAATTTTGGAAGAGTATTTCTATAGTTTATAATGATGTTACTTTATGTAGGTGATAACCCAAGCCAGTGGAAGTGTTTCTCATCACACAATCCATACTCAGCCAGTGGGAAAGCAGTTTGACAGAGTGGATGACTTTTTCATTCCGGCTACAACCCTCATCATTACCCATATAAGGTAAATTTTAGCTGAATTACAATTAAATTTCAAATGACCTATAACATTCTCTCCAAAGGAAATATAATTTAAAAATTTTGAAAATCTGAGACCACTCCACCTACTTCAATATTGCTTTGCAACACCCTTCTTCAGAAGCAAACTAAATGCAAGTTTTATTGAAAACAACCCAGATATCAGAATAAACACATTTATTAGTTTTTCTTCTTATCTCACCAAATGTTCAAAAGTTCCACTGCTCTACATACTAAAATTGAGATGTAATATCATCTGGGGTTTTCTTGAGGAATTGGTAAGTGTAATATTCAGATAATTCCCTAATTTAGGAGCATAAATCTTAATTTGTAAATAATACTTATTAATTTCTTCTACTGCTCAGAGCAGTTGCCATATATAGTATTTGAGATATTGTATTACATGTATGTTATTGGAGTTATTCTCTTGATTAATGGACCAGAAAAAAACCACTTTTGGAGTTTTAAAAGGAATTGTGATACAACATAACTTAATTCTTTACGAACTGGCTTCTCCTGCTCATTCAGTTTTTTCTATCTGTTTTTTTCATCAGGCAGGCTGTTTTTAAAACACACCATGACTGAGCATGTAACATAAACGCTGTTTAGATGCATGAATAAAATTTGTCTTATTTCATGGGTGATGAGTATATGATGTTTAAATGGTTCATATTGTAATCCATGCCAGGAAACACTGTAAATTCATGGGACTTTAGTTATTTCTCTCAGTGAATGTCAGATTGTCTTTGTGTTTGTCCAAAGAACAGACAAGTTCTGGCTGTGATAGAAATATTCTAAGTATGGAAGAATCGAACAAAGTGACCAGCTGGATTTTAAAAGACATATGGGATGGAGAAAGAGAGTGTGAGAAAAAGAGGGCAACACTTAATACAGGCATAAAGCAGAAAACTTTTCAAGGTCTCCCCAAGACCTCTTAAATGAAAATCTATTTTTTTTCCTCAAAATACATTAGTAAGAATGTGAAATATCATTTTATTTTCATATTTTTTCTGTAACATTTCTACCTGTAGTGATTGAAAAATTCTGCAATCTAGGATTTGTACATCTGAATATTGCATTAATATGTGTTAGCACTTTGTATGTTTAGGACTGTTAGGTTCTTTGCAAGGTGACACAGACCTATTTCAGCTCAAAACACCTTTGTAAATAATTAACTCAATTGTTTATTTTGCTCTTCCAAGTTCAAGTTTCTATAGAAATGCTTTTATTAGGATGATCTTAAACTGTCCTCTAATTATGAGACGACATCATTCACTTTTAGCTAAAATCTCAAATCGCGTCTGTAAATATGCATCTCCATTAAAAAAAGATGTAATTTCTAATTGTAGTGAGTGGTAGTCTTTTAAATGTGAAAACATGCAATTTAGGATGATTTTACAATTGATTCCAGAATTTACTCTCTATGTGCCTCTGATGAATCTAGTCTTCTCTAGTCAAAAAAAAATTAGCTTCTCCTAAAGACATTGTTGATAAAAGATATTTTTTTTTATTTTCTACAAAACTCTTAACTAACAAGTAAATTAGCAATCAGCCATATGTAGTTTAAAAAGGAATGTGTAAATGAATATAACTGAATAGTAAATTGACTCTAAGTACCATTACTGCCACATTTCTTGAATTGAGTAGATAAATGCACATTGTGTCCCTGAAGTAATCGGCAGTCCTCACACTCAGCCTTAGAAAAGCATTAAATAATTCTGCTATATTTCAAACAGGTATGCTTGAAAGAACAAAATTTACTGCTTCATAAGCTAGCAAGTACTAAAGGTACTACCCCAACAGAACTGAGATTTAGATACATTAATTTTCATGTAAATAGGAAAAGAAAAAGATGGATAGGGATAAACATCATGCAAGGAGGGGGACCAGGATTGGGAAAAGAAAAATAGGCCCACTCCAGAGCTAGTGAGGAACTCATCTTGTCTAACTCAAACAATTTTAAGTTGATATTTTGCCTAAATAGGTCAAGTAGGCGCTTTCTGCTTTGCATGGTGAGTCACAGTTACCTTCAGCTGATTAGTCATTTCACCTGTCCTATATGCAACTTAGGAGAAAAGAGAATTAAAGAATGAAAATCCACGTAAATAAAAAAAGAATATGAAATTCAATTAAACAGTGAAAAAATAAAATTGGACAAGTGACTGCTGATATATAATAAACATGTACATCCGTTCAGGCCTCATATAATTATCTTGTTGTGACTTTTGCTTTTTTCTTTTCTTTTTTTTTTTTTTTTTGCATTCATATGCCAGATAAGGACCAAAAGAAGATTTCTGAAGTCTGACTAAAATCCTGCCATAGTTTGTCCAATGCTAAAACCATAGATTTGGGGGTTTTAACCAAGAAAATCAATTCAACAGCAGTAAACTCTTTTTACCTACTCATGAGCTTACTTGAAATACAGAGAATCTTATTTTAGTTTTCTAAAACAGTACTTAATTCTGAATGCCTTTTTTAGAAAAGCAAAAAAAAACCCCAATATGTAGACAAGTGCTGTATTTTCATTTTTTATGCATTCTTTCAAGAGCTATCTATGTGAAGTTCGTCAGTCATTAAAGAATTTGCCTTACATAAAATGTCTGACCTTCAAGTACTTTGATTTTTTTGTTTAAATAAAAATGAATTATGTGAGCAGTGTGTCAGGAAAGGTTTTAAATTAACTGTATTTATTAAATTAATCGAAAACTGTCTATTAAATCCAACTTGTCACCAGTCAACAGTAAAAATGCTCAGTAACAGCATGTGTTTGTTAAGGATGTTAGGCAACAAACATAAAGCTTAAGCTGATTATTCTTCGGTGTATATACCAACCAGGGGAGCATTTTATGAGTGTGAATAGCGAAAAACAGCTACAAGGGAAATAACCCCACTGGCTGAGTTAGCTGGTATAGTTAACTGCTCAAGGGTCCTATTTACTCTTGTTAGAAGTCAATTCCCTTTGACCGTGCAACACCAGCCCCTTCCAGAAAAATGAAAGCTTTCTGTAGCTAGGTGCATTTGTCACCTGTAAACTAAAATTTTGAACACTGGAGCAGAAGACTGAGTGTGCATTGGCTTACCAAATTAGCATCCAGAACCAAACTTTCTGTCTGAATAAAGGCATTTCTAAGCAAAAAAGGCATACCACTTAAAAGTATGAACTAAGTTTCGTAACACAGTTAACACAAACCATCTACTACCATCTACAGTGTATTACCATCTACTGAATATTGTGTCCAATCAGTTATTCTTTAATCACTGTGAGGAATAAGAAACAGAAGGTAAAGATAGGTAGGCTTGTTGACACGCAGGAACAGAAATAAGGGTGAATAATTTAAAGCTATGATGGGTCATTATTTTTTTCTTTTCAATAATATCTAAAATGATAATTGGTAATAATACATATGTATGTATTTAAAACTTATTACAAATTAGTTTTATTTAAGAAGTGATGGAACTATACATTTGCTTTACCGAGGTGGGTTATTTTTATATATGAAAATAGAAATGGGCTGCCCATTACTAAAAAAGAAAACTCCATACATTTTAACGCTCTCTTGGGCAGCAGATAATTTAAGAGGGACTTCCCCTAGATCAGATATTTGAAGAGGTACTAAAAATTTTGGTCTGAGGTAAACAATAAGTGACCCCAAGAAAAAAAATGTTTTCCCAGACTTTTCCTACCACAGACTAAGGCAATGTTTGGTTGTACTTACAGTACCGCAGGAGTCAGGGCAAATAACTTTTTGGTTTGATAACCAGCAAGCATAACATTCATGCTCTGAACAACCGTGATAAGCCATCAAAACAGCAGCTAAGCAAACTAAGTAGGCATGAGCCAAAAGAATTAGAGGAAGAATAGACCAATTCTGTTATTTTTAAACCCTCCTTTATAATTGGTGAGTAGTTGATATGTATACAGAAGAGGACAAGAAAAGAAGCTTTATCATTTTGGGGACAGAAATGTGGTAGGTTCAGTACCATCAGGTAGTTTTGGGGGTGTGGGGAGGTGTCTCCCTCTCTTTTATGTTCCAGTCAAACTATTTCCTTCCACTGCTGAGATGAAGGAGAAAGAGTTTTGTACAGTTTTGTACACCATTAGAAATCAAACAATGTTTTGGCTGTAATCCTTTTGTAACTGCTAACCATTTATAAATATATATTTTTAAAAAAAGACAATATATATTAGTTTTAGTAAAAATCTACTAATTACCTCCCTAATAATGTGTAGAGTGCACCACTGATGTTTCCAGATAGCAAATCCCTGTTTGTACAGAGAGCCTCAGCTGCAGATAGGTCAGGTTGGCACCCCATGATAAGGCTCTAATGCAGGTCACTTAACTTTAGAACTTCTATGCGTTTTTTTGACAAGACTAGTTCACCTGCTGACTCTAAGGGAAGGATTGCCTCATGCCTTTGAGCATTCCTTCGTGATGGAAATAAAATCCCTTCTTTTTCTCAGAAAGCTTTTAAAATGCAAGCTTAGAGTTCAGAGAAAGTCAGCGTTTCCTGTGTCTTTTCATGAGTTTCCTGTGCCAGCTAGTTGTAGTGCAATGCACAAAAACTCTTAGTCAATCAGCAATGAAAAAGAGGCTATGGCACAAAACAGTAATAATTATTACTAGAAAGAACCCTTAAATAAGTTTGCCTAGGCTTGCTGTTGGAAGTCCGAAGATTTCAAAGGGAAGAAATTATATGTTCATCTGCATATCTTGAAAAAAGCCTGTCCTGCTGTCATTGTTGGCTTTGTTTTACCTCTGACATGCACTCACTGCCAATATATGTTGAATTATACCAAGAGCATGAATGAATGTAAAGCATTGTTTTTCATGCACACCGTCATGCTCATATTTTCAGTGCACGCAGCTTGAACAAACAATTTCCCCCTCCCCCAAGTTGTGTTGAAAAGTTATCAGACACTGGGGTCATAAAAGTAGACAGGATGAGATCTATTAGTCTGTAATAAATGGTACAAATCCCAAGGGGCTTTTTTCAGTTATTTCTCGGGAAAATGTATACAAAGCTTATTCGTTTTGTAGATGCACCTTTTAAGAATTGAGTATATATATTTTCAATATTTGGCTTTATACATTTACTGAGAAGAAAATTTTATTCAGTGAGCTATTTTTTTGTTCAAAGCAGTTCAGAGCAACCAATGGTCTTGTCCTTAATTGTCTGCTAATACCATTCCTTATTATAAAAATAGACATTTGCAATTAGTATGTGAGATGGCTGCAAAAAGATGACTTGTACAATATTCATGAAAATATATTCTTGGAAGCCTAAGGAACAAAAGGGCTGATTATTTCAGCTCCACTGTTCGTAAATAGAAGTGAACAAAAGATAATGGGAATAAATTAAGCTCTATCATTACACTGCTGTAAAATGTTTCAAAAGCAATATTAAATGAACTCACTGCAATGGAGTAACTCTAACTTTTTAGATGTTTTAATCTTTTAGCAAGTATTTTAAATGTCATATAGTTACCTGACCTAACAAGTGGAAGAATGAGCAATGAATTCACTGATGAGATGGCTCAGGATATGAAGAGAGTCAAAGTATTCTCAGTTTGAGTTTTTTCTCTCTTTTATTTCTCTGTTGTGTATGGTAATAGGGGAAGCAGTCTTTCTAAAATTGTACTTATTCATTTGCACAAAACAGTCCAAAAACTAAGCTTTTCTTTAAGAGATAATTGGAATGTGCTGGCAATGCATTCCTGTGAACCTTCTTAAATGAAACCCATGTGGGGTGGTGATACAGTAAATTCACACTTCATTCCAGAGTTTAAGCCCCTACAGAGGTGTGAAGTAGCTGAAGGACTGTGAGAGCATTTTCTGTATTTCTATGTAAATAAGTAAAGAGAAAATATTATTTTGCTTCAAAAATCCTACATAATCAGAAAGAACTTTCTGTTCAGTGGTTTGCAAGTCAAATAATGGCAGTGGTAAATGCTGAGTCAACTGTAGACAAAGCATCAACAAAAGAGGTAGAATTAATTTGGGGGTTGAGTTTTTCACACAGGTAATATGATTTAGCTCAAAGATAAGGGGCAATTTAATATTTTACAAATTCAGTTAACAAGACACATTAGGGGAGTGGCAAGTTTGAAACATATATAATGCTTAGTCATCAAGCTATAAACATATATAGTGCTACAGGGGAAATAACTTGAAAGCTTGAGGAATTGGAGAAAGCAGCTCAGTAGTACCAGGGCAAGCAGAGATCATCTAGAAAGTAACTGCAATTTCTAATAATGATTGTAGAACCTATCAATAAATCCTACATGGTAGCACAGCACACAAAGGAGGTCCATCTGGGTTAGGGGTTCACTCTGCAGTCTCCCACTCTGTAAACTCTGTTTTTGTGAGAGTAGTGCTAAATGGAAACCTTGTAGTCATTCTTTCCCCTCTCTGTGTATTTGCCCCAAAATGCGTTGCTTTGGAAAAAGAAGCTCATAGGAACTTCTGGGAAAGATGGAGGGGAGACAGTGAAAAGTCTTTTTCTGCATCTTTTTTGCTTTAAATAGTGGATTTTACAGCATCTTTGTTCCAGAGGGAATATGAAGAATGAAAGATTGAGAGATTCAGTTCAGACAGTTTAAATGCTCTTAAACTTACTTTGTTCAACTACCACCATTGGCAACAGCAACTACTGTTGAAATAAGGGCCTCTTTAGAAAATGTGCAGGTGCTCTTTAGTGTATCAAACCTATATTCTCCGCTTCATTCCTCCTTTCTTCACATGTCCCCACCTAAAAAGCTAGGAGTCCATAAATGTAGCCACTACATATCTTCAAGCTAGGCAACTCCCAATCCTTTACGTACATACAAGATATGCCATGTGCCCATATTTACTCTTCATCTGTATCCTCCTTCATCTACACTCTTACATTCTAGCTCAAAAGGACCTGTGTTTGCGGGATTTAAAATGTGCTAGGCAGTAAGGATTCCCAACTGCGTCTGTGGAAAAACACCTCCGGAAATTATGAAGTAACTGTCAGCGCTCCACAAACACAGTTAAGATTTGCTGTCACTGAAATCTGGCAAAGACCTGATGTTCGGAGGTGTATATGACATCTTTTAATCCAGCTAATTTTGGAATTCATGGAGAAAATATTTTGAATTTTAAAGTTCATTTTCAGCTCAGTGTTATGAAATTTAATTAATAATTAATTGCACATTTTAATGTAGCTAAAATTAAAATATTTTTTACAATGCACTGAAATCTGTGATTGTTTTTAACCTTGCAGTATATATGTACGTATGGATGCACACACACACACACACATACACACATATATATAAGAAATCAGTCTTGAAAACTATCTTGTTTCTGGAACCAGTTTTCCTGTATGCCTTTTCCCATGTCAGCTGACAATACAATACAAATGCTGCTTGACCAGTTTATCCAGGTCATGCTCCAAATCTTTTCTTCTTAGGTAGCTTGAGTAAAACTTCACAAAGCCCTCAAACTAAAAATGTCAGCTGTCTACAGAAAAAAAAGATTATATCAAAAAACATTTCCACTGCAGTGTGGCTATTTAGAAATGAAAATTCCCTTCAAATATTACCTAAAATGTGAGATTGCAGTCAGCCTTTGTAGTGCTATAAAACTATAGCATCAGAAAAGGAAAATTCCTTATGGTCTACTTGTCTTTCCCCATTAGCTCAGGAAATGGCTAGACCCTGGCTTACTTAAGTCTAGTCGGCTCTACTAAAGTGAAGGGGAGTTTTGGAAAACTGTAAATGTTTTTCACACTGTAAGTTTTTTCCCTTTTGCATGTGTAGAAGTCATTACAGGAATATTTACCTTTGGGGTAATATGATCTGTCCATCTGAAGTGGCCAAACCAACCATTATTATAAATAAATACCTGTTGTACTTGTCTACTAGTACCCATCTGCTTTTAAAAATTCAGCATGTATCAGTATGTGAAAATACATGACACAATAAAATGTATAAAAATGTAATCAATTATAAAAAGAAACTAATCCCTGCAATTATGACACATAATTTCTTGTATCCAGTGATTAGAAGTTATCTTATCTTAGTGCTGCCTTACTCATTGGTTTTCCAAATAAACCAAATTATAAATATTCATTTATTAGCTTTAAGGCAATCTTAAAATTATGTAATTAACCATTTTTCTTTATGTTTGCTAATAAACTATCAGAGCACAATTATTTAAAAAAGTTGTGCTGGGTCTGGCTTGGATAGAGTTAATTTTCTTGATTGTGTTGTTTTATATCTGTGACTTTGGAATAGTGAAAGTTTGTTCAGAAATTTTTTGCACATTTATATTTTTAAGCATTTAGAATAGATTTTTATTCATTGCATTTAAGCTTTCCTATTTGATATTATGTTACAAATCTATCTTTTAATTTTTAGTAAAGCAGAGATGCTTGTGTGATCATATGAATCAAAGACTAAAGAAACTTCCAAATCTACACAGATAGACTGTTTTGTCTGTATTCCTTCCATGGGTTCCCAACTGTCAGCATGCAAGATTTTCTTGTGGATAAAATATCCAAAATTCCATCTTAACAGAGCCAACAACAACAACCCCCACCCCCCTGTATTATCTACAAATCAGAACACAGCAACTTGCTATGATGTGCCTGACTTTTTTTCCCATTAGTCTCACATTTTCAATACAAGTGTAATCTCTGGTGCTTTTATGTGCCAAAAATCACATTTTATCATATTTTTTTACATATAAAAAAAGGTTTTTTTGGTTCAGTCTAATATTTTCTTGATTTGGGTCACGAGTAAAAGAAGAAGGGAGAGAAAGGAATTGTGGTAGAATTCAGTATTTGGTTTTTTGAATATTCACATATCCCCAGCTATAACAGTATGTGAACTTCATTTTTAAAATGAAGAAAAAGATCTTTTGAGATGATTTTGACATATGTAATTTATCACCTTTGTAGTCCTTATCTCTACCTCATTATTCATTTTCTACTAGCACTGACTATTTCTTTTGGCATATATAAATTGGGCTGTGCATTCCATATGACATCTGCCCACCTTGATGTTACCACATTTTCTGGAGTGCCAGATCTTCTTAATCCTATCCTACCTTGTACTGACATTTAGGACCATCTTTAGGAATGTTTTTTGTTCACTGTGTCTGTGTAGCTAGCCCTTTCTTTGACTTTTATTGCTTTAAAAATGAAGTGAATTTTTTTTTATTAAATTGCTAGTTCTCCTTCCCTACAAGGTACAAGAAAAAAAAAACACATTTGCTGCCAACACTACAAATATAGTTTTGCTGAGAATAAGTTCCTTTATGATATAACACAAATAGTTTCATATATTCCTGGATTCTAAAAATCTAGAAATTTAGATGCTTTCCTTTGTCCTAAAATTTCTTGGATTATTTTCTTGTGAACACTGTAATCATTGGACAACATTTTGCAATAATTAAAAAGTGTATTGCATATACACATGTTGCAAGTGTTGCACGAGAGAACCCTCAGACAATTCATAGACTTCTGCATCACTAGTACCCTGAAAATTCAGAATTTATCCCTAACCTGTGCAAATGTACAACAAATCTGACTCAGAAGTCCTGAGCTATGTGCGACAAGTGAAAACAAGTCAGCTCTTCCAGCAAGATCTAAAAAAATGACTGAAGAAGCCACCATAGTATCTGGCCAGCTATGGGGAAATTTTGCTGGTTGTTTTTTACACATGGATCATTTGAAGATATTCTTCAACACGAATTTGGGATGACAGTCCATTTCCTTCCTCTGGATCTCTAGTGAGATATGGCTTAAATGCTCTGCAAATAAAATCTTAAGCTGAAATAATAATAAAATAAAATAAAAAAAAGAAAAAAGAAATAGAAATCACAAATAATAATATAATTTTAAAAGTATTTCAGGCAGTATAATTTTTTTGTTATCAATATAAGACTTTAGTTAATAAATTTTTAGCTTTCTCTTGTAAACACTTACATGATTTATCCAGCTGAGTTACAGAAGACAACTTGCACAGAGACTCTCCCAAGAATAAATGTTTGAAAGATTGTATCACTTGTGATTTTTCTGCCCAAGTGAAAACTATTACAATAAGAATGAGGATTTTGTTGATGGTACTTACAATGTTATTCACTTTGGCTCAACAGCATTAAATTTGTGGCACTCATTTTTTAGAGTCTAGAGCTAATCTTATTCAATATGATGTTAGGATAAACTCAGAAACTATGCTTCCATTATTGTCCATTACTGAAAGCTTACTAATGCTCAAAAATTATTTATTTTATAACATTAGCTCCTGTCTCTGTCACTTATTGGCTGGGAATGGAAATTTTTCTATTCAAATTCAAGCTCTGAGCACAAAGCTTAATTTGAGGAGATCCCTTTATTTTAAGAACACAGCACTTGTCAGGATTCCTTCAAGCCCTTGTAGAAATGGTATTTCTTCCCTTCTGTCTTGCATGGCTGTCTTGAAGTTCTTGATATCCTTATTTTTCCAAATAATGGTCAGTGTGTGCTGAGAGAGAAAAAGAAAGAAATAAAGAATCATTTTAGTATGTTTGGCCATCATTGGCTGTGGGGTCTCAGCCATCCAACTTAATCCTCTCTACAATGAATTCTCTCACTGAGAATGGAAATAGAGAAAACGTTCACTTCTGTGAGGTATGTACAAAGCAATAGCAAAAAAGAATAAAGATCTTCAGTGCTTCCAGGACAAAACTGTGAATACCAGTCTCTGAAAACCTGGAATACTTACTATGAAGATCACTTCCCTTTCATTCAGATGTCGCAGGTGATGTAAGCACAGCAGGCCTTTTGTGGGATTTTCTCCCCGCCCCACCCCCAGCCTTTGCTGTATCCATCCCCCTTCTATTTCAGTATATTTTAGGATCTAATCAGGAATTTTATCATTACTTAGAGAATCCACTCACATAGATCTAAAAATGTTGGTTTCCTAGATCTATTAAGTTCCTTTCTGAATTAATCTATGAAGACCTATATTTCTTTGTAACAATATTATCAAATAAACTTGTGAAGCGTATATGACTTCTGATGGAAGTTCAGACCTTTCTGAAAGGAAAGGTCTCTGCTGGCATCCATTTTTCATCCTAAAAAGGTATTCCTAAATCCACATCCACAATTAAGAATAAAAATAGTATTGATTTTCATTGAAAGCAAGTTATATCTATATATTAATTTTTCTCTTTCCTCCCACATAAGTTATAAATTTCAGAGAATTCTTGTTATTGTATAGACAATTTTTTCTTCTAATCAGAACAGTACAGATGAAAGATTTAATATGCAAGTCTGTAAGAACTCAGAAACCTGAAGTTTTCAAAACCCAGAACTTCTTCCCAAACAAGAGTATAACAAAATAGTCAATACTTTTAGAAAATGAGACCTGCCATTAAATTCTGTTCTTCATCAGAACTGACCTTTTCATTCATCTAATAGAACTGATAGTGATGATCTTGTTTTACACTAAAATTACCCATTTTCCATGAGTCAACCCACAACCTTCTGTTCTGTGTTTTTTAATTTTCTTTTTTTTGACCAATTTCTTCCCCATTCTTATTTCTTAGGACTACTATGTTAATATTTCCCAGGTACTTTTTCACAGTCACACATTACTTCTGCAAATGTTATTTCTGTCTTTGTTAACAGGCGTTTTTAAATATTTCATTTACATTACTTGCAACAAAAATAAATAAAATTGGTGAAGAGGACAAAAATCTTTCACATGTGTCTGTGTGAATATATATGTTCACACACATAAACACTTACAAAATAGTGAATTATCAAGATGTTCTCCAAGATATAAATATGTCCTCAGATAGGAAGATGTTTTGTGCTTAATGCTGTTATATACAAATACCAAGGAAGGAGAAAAAAAGCCTTTTCTGATGCAAAACAAAAATATGAAGCACGTGTTCTTAATGTTACAAAGAGCATCAGGAACAAAATTAGGAACACAAACTTCAATGGTCAAAGACTGTTAATAGTACCCAAAAGAAAGGCACTATTTGTGCTGATGAGCAATTGCTACTGGGCAAAATCCACTTAGCCTTTTGTTATCATCAAACAACCATTTCTGAGCTGCAGAAATTAAAGAAAGGTCTTTTCTCAGCACCCTGCCAGAAATGAACTATTCTAGGCAACAGTAATTTTCTAAGTCCTGAGGGGAAGACTGGCATGCCCTTGCAATGCTGGCAGTTTTTGAAATCAGAAACACTTCCAAAATGAAAAGTGTGGTTTTTATCTAGAGGTAAATATTTTATTTGTGCAGTAATTGTAATAGGAAATGACAATAAAAAAGAAATTATGTATTTTAAAATTACTTAAGTAAGGAAAATTAATTGTGGGATGATTTACATGGTATAAATGCAAGGCCTCTGAAGTAAAATAAATCAGTGTAAACAGTCTTCCTTAGAATCATCCATATCATATGGATATAAAGTGAAGAGTAATTTTAACAAAGGAAATAATGGTTGCAGTGTTGTATGTTAAGTTCTTAGAAAATCCTTAGTTAGAGGGAAAAGCGCATCCTTTTTTTGTTGTGCTGGTGACAAAATCTCAAGGGACCAGTGAAGGCAATTGAGCTATACAGCTAAGACAACCGTTCCTTTTTCCTTTCCTTAATTGTTAATATTTCCTTCTCCAGAGTTACTGTGGATAACTTCGTTTCATCAGAAAAAATGTTTGGTATATAACACACTTCTATTTTAGAATTTTGTTTAAATGGTAATACCTTCCCATGTTGCCAGATTAGAAGTTTTTTATAGGATCAGGGTAGACCTCTGACAGACTGTTCATGAGCAGTTAATGACATATACTTTGAGTCCCAGCAAACTTTTGGTCAGCAGATTTGATCAAATTTTGTAGTAATAGAGCTTTATCTTCCTGGCTTGATTTTTTTGCATAAATTTTGAAAAAAAAAGGTCCCTAAGGTATAGAATATTGAGTGGCTTTAAACACAAATGTTATTCACTCAGGATAAAGTAGATAATGTTTATTATTATTTTCTTGAATTAAGTTATGCAGGTTAAAAAGCTTCTCTTTTGTACAATACTGCTGTTTGCTTCTTGCACAGATAATTTTGATTGTAGCTCATCTAATTCTCTTCTCTTTTACTTGCTTTCTGTTTTGAGAACATAATTTTCCTTAAGTGTTTCATCTCAGATATCTCTAAAAAATGCCTATTGACTTCATGAGGGTAATCTGTGGGTGTAGGGACAGAAACAGAAAAGAAAGAGGGCGTCAGTTTTTACATCAGCAGCAGCAGCAGCAGCATCTTCTATTCTGTCAATCTTTCTGAACTCAACAATAAATACAATTTTATGTTAATATATTCATTAAAAAAAAGGATAATGAAATTTATCCTCATTTCTAGGAAAAAATTTTCTTAAGCTTTTCTTCTTTTGTCTTTTTGACCAGTGCTTAGATATTTCCTCTTTTATAACGAATGCAGTTGAACTAGTAAGCAATATATATGGCTTGTCTAAAGGAAGAAAATAACATACAGGAAGCCAGGTTGTTAATCTACCGCTTGTTGGCAGCTCCACACTAGCGTCTTGCTTGGCTATTCTTTGTGCATAGGAAATGCAAACTAACTTGCTCTATCTGAAGGGTGGAAAAAAATGATACCTTGCAAAAACAATTCTGAAGATGCAGTGTCAGAATTCACGACTTCAGAACTTTCTATGGAATATCTGGCCCATTATTAATTCATACTTTACTTGACTAGAACTTCCCATCGAAATAAGATTGCATCTTCACTAATTTTTATAGCAATGGGTCTCAGTATTATCCTTCAGTCTGAATAACTACTGGAGATGCAGTATTATTATGGGATGAACTGAAGGTTTTGAAATGCAGCAAATGAAAATAAACTTTGTTCATTCATTGCTGCCCTAAGTCCTGCCTTGAGTTTCAGTTCTTCTTCATGAATTTTTTTCTCTTGTGACCTTTGCTTTAGTATGTTTTGTACAATAACCTTATATAAAGCTCACAGAATTATAAAGGCAATAAATAAACGTTAACGCAAGTTGGGCCTAACTGTGGTATAGTTAATTCAAGTAATAGTGCCTCGGTAGGCTTGAATTTCTTCCTGGATTATCCACCCAGGATCCATGTTCTAGAATGTGAAAAATTGTGTAATATAGGTGGTGTACCATTCCCTTGTACAGCTTTCATAGTTCCTTTCTGTACAAACAGAAATACTTTTAAAATTCATCTTTTAAAAACAGGAAATTTCCTAAACTTTTAAAATCTGTAGATATAGCATGATTACTAGCCACATTCCATTATACTTAGTATTTCTTGAAAAATATTTGTTGTAATTTGCAAACACAATGTCTGAATGAGAGCTATCAAAAGCCATATGATGTGATTCCATCTTGATATTTTGCAGTAGACTATTGTGTTAGTTCTAACAGACTATGCCAAATACTTCAATAGTGACATGAAAATGTAGTTCACTAAGATATAGTGATAAACAAAGTTGCTTTCGAAAAATTCATTTATAAGATTTGCATGCAATTCTTAGAGCTCTGCAAAACCCTAAGAAGATAAAAATGAAAGGCAGACTCTGAAGAGCTTTTATTTGTCTTTTTGATTACTGTAGCCTTGAGAAAATACTGAAGCTGATAATTATGGTTGGAAAAATACACTTTTTGTGGAAAACAAAGTGTATTCATGGTTTGCTGTTAAAGCTACCCTTTGAGAGCTGTGAAAACCATCTTCAGAGATCCTTGAAAATTCTGGGAGGGCCATCCTCTCTGCTTTTAGCTGTTTTGCATGGAGACTTATACAACATTCTTCTCTCTATCCAGGCACTTGTAGCAGTGCGAGCTGCTCCTTTAAGCAGTCATTTTAATTTCTGACCACAAAGGGCAGCTTTAATAGCTTCTACAGCTCTGTGATACCTGAACTTACTATAATGGCTTGGGGAAACTGACAGTCTCATTTCAAGCATAACTGTAGCTCTTACTCACATCCTGATGTGCTATTAGTCATTTAAACTTTGATTTTCCAAATCTGTGCAAATTTTCGTAAGGTTGTTTTTGGATATTATGCTTTCTTTTGATGGGATGCTTATGGTGAGTGCAAGGTTCAGATTGTAGGCTGTCGTGGTTTAACCTCAGTCTGCAACTAAGCACCACGCAGCCGCTCGCTCACTCCCCCCCTCCCCGGTGGGAGGGGGGAGAGAATTGGAAAAGCACAAGTGAGAAAAACTCGTGGGTTGAGATAAAAACAGTTTAATAATTGAAATAAAATGATAATAATAATAATAATATGATAATAACAATAATAACACACAAAGCAAGTGATGCACAGTGCAATTGCTCACCACCCGCCGATCGATGCCCAGCCAGTCCCCGAGCAGCGGCCCCCCCCAGCCAGCTTCCCCCAGTTTATGTACTGAGCATGACGTCACATGGTATGGAATGTTTCTTTGGCCAGTTTGGCTGTGCCCCCTCCCAGCTTCTTGTGCACCTCCAGCCTTCTCAGTTGGTAGAGCATGGGAAGCTGAAAAGTCCTTGACTAGTGTAAGCATTACCTAGCAACAACTAAAACATCGGTGCCTTATCAATTTTGTTCCCATCCTAAATCCAAAACACAGCACTGTACCAGCTACTAGGAAGGAAATTAACTCTATCCCTGCCAAAACCAGGACATAGGCACATAGATTTAGGTGTGAAAATAGTGTATCTGTGGGTGTAAGCTGTCTATCTTCTGCTATAGTTAATGGAGATCTAGTCTCTACAGATAGTGGAGTCTAGAAGGCAATTTTGTTCACCCTCTACAGGGTGAGCAAAACTGTTATCTCTGGCACTGGTCATCTTAACAAATTCTCTAGACTCTGTTGACTGTATGGACTAGATCTCTTCTGGCAAATATAGCAACTTAGATGTTTAAAACATATGCAGATATGCATAGTTATGCATAGAAACGTAGGTGTCTACAGGAAAGGAATACTACCTGTAGAGAGCGATTTTTGTAGTGAGGAGATGTGGTGAGGCTGAACATTCATAATGGCAATTCTTTAACCTCCATACTGCCTACTGATATGATCATAAAGGAGGGAAGCAGCTGTGCTTGATTAGGACTGCAGAAATATGTTTTTTCTTGTTTATTTCAAAGCAGTAGGGATGTAAATATAAACAGATTGATATTTTTATGTACTCTGGAAGAGACAGGGTTAAGCCATGTATTGTTTTTGTCATTTTTTATTTCCTGGTTCATATATCAATTCATAGTTTAATAAACTGATGAAAAGACCAGATTCTAAAAAATACAGTACCAAAAATTACACTGGCCATTGTGACAATGTACTTATTTTGCATGTCTGCTTAGTCTAAAGTACACACTTTTTGATTTTCAGGTGTATTACTTGAAATCCTTATCAGAACCACCCAAAATTCAACTCTGTGTGGCTTGAGATCTAGCACTGTTATTCTAAATGATATATGATACTGAAATAAGAGCATTCAACTATCCAATTCATCAACTGTGTCATGAAAATGGTTATGTATAATCCTAAGGGGAGAGAGCATGCCTATCCTTTGAGAGGACAAGGAAAGGTCATCACTTTCAAGGATGCTACCATTTGACCTGAAAAAGCATCAGTGCGCTCCTCATAGGCAAATTTGGAAGATACAGGATTGTGCAGAGAGAAGCAGTGAAAACTTTTGGAGCATTAGGACTGAAGCCCCGAATATGTGAGGCAAAAATGACCTTTACTCATCCACTTCTGGTATTAGAAGAAAAAACAGTCAAAGGAGGGATGCCCTAGCACATGTTGTTCTCCTTATATTTCAACTGCAGACTGAGGTATTATATCTGCTATATATACACATACACATGGCTGTGCCCCCTCCCAGCTTCTCACTGGCAGGGCGTGAGAAGCTGACAAGTCCTTGAGTAGTGTAAGCACTGCTTAGCAACAACTAAAACATCAGTGTGTTATCAACATTATTCTCATCCTAAATCCAACACACAGCTATACCAGCTACGAGGAAGAAAATTAACTCTGTCCCAGCCGAAACCAGAACAACGTGTATGCATATTTATGTTACGTAACACATGCACTTTTTATATCAAATAATACACATCTCCATTAAAACTCTGCAAACTGGGAGTAAGTAAACTGCAGGTATGCAAGAGCCCTATTTCATGCAGTCTCAGCACTGCATCAGTGTGGTTTTTTTCCTCTCTTATCCCTCCCTCTTTCCTGTATGATTTAGATGACAGAAAAAGGGTCTGAAGACAGGGGAATTCTTAGATGCTTAAGGATCTTTTGCTACACACCTATACACAGTCGTAACAAAATGGTAACAGAATCCTTGCCAGTTTTAATCAGTTACATCATTAACTATGAAATACAACAACTCACAGAATAAGTGTTTGCCCTATGGGTATATCAACTGCCTTCAGAGAAGGCTGGGCAATATACAACCTCCTTGTGTAATGGCTATGTATTTCAGTTTGAAAACAATGTCAGCCCTTTCCAGATATGGAAAGGAATATTAGAATGTGGCACTGCTGAAGTTCAGGCAATAATTACTGACCTTCTGTCACTGGGAATAAGTTTTTCATTAAGCCTTTCCCCAATACTAGAAAATAGGGAAAATTTTACTTAGGTACTACTGGGATGAAGATGGGGAGTTACGCACATAAGTGTGACATCTTGTAACCAGGAAACCTTCTGTAGAACTGGGTGAGTCACTAAAGATTTCAGTTAAGTTTCTGTTTTTCAGGTTCATTTACCACTACCAATACATAATACATTCTACCAATGATATTTCTACAATATGTTTTGTAATTAATTTATTCAAGTCTAGCTCCTTGTTATGGAACAAACCCACAGAAAACAGAGCAGGAAGCTGTACACATTTTAAAATGTTTAATCACATTAAAAGCATTTTTGGCATAGATAGAAAGAACAATGATGTTACAGATGTATAAGAACAGTGAGATATTTAAGAGGAAAAAGGAGTTCTTCTTCATTCCTCAAAAGCAAAATATTCCTGTTGTGCTATGCATTAGTCAAAGCTACTTAGGCTCTACAGAGTTGATAAAGAACTTGACAGGAATTTTATATGAAATCAACATTACTTTTTCAAAAACATAATGAACTATTTTTCTACAGTAACAGGAGGATTGGATGTGGTTTGAAAGTAGCTCACCACCTTACAGGACCGCGATTGAATAAATATTTTGAACAGTGAAAGGGAGCTAGCTATATGAATCCTGTTGTGGTAACATACTCTGTACTTGCACATTTTTTCATAAGTGAAAGTCATCTGTTGTGTACCATGTGAGGATTTGTGTTAAAAGAAAATTTGTTTTTACCCTTTATACCTGTCACAGACAATGGAACTTAAGGTGATGGAAATTTCGTGAAAAATAATGTGAAAATTGGGTGTGATAAGAGAGAGGAGGGTAAGACTTGTAAAAACTGGTAATGTGGATGTGTAACAATAATACCGAGTAAGATTTCCAAAATTAATACCTTTTAAAATATGAGTTTAACATTCATGCTTCATGGCATAAGTTACTTCTCAATGATGGGCAAGTTCCTGTGAGCAAGTTATTCCAAACACACTTGTTGAAAGATTTCCTGCACACTGAGGCATTTGATACTCTGATGAGAGAGGAGTTGTTTTGGTAGAGCATTAATCTGACTTGCTATATAGATTCCTTGTTTGTCAGCTTGGCAATGAGAGTATTCAGGTTAACAGTTTTGCAGTAGTTAGGGAAATAGGATAATTATGATAACTATTTTGGGAAAAAGGATGATACAGTTCATGGGTTTACTGTTCACTGGTTTTGTGTTACATACAGGCTTACAGTTCCATAAAACTACAACCCAAATCCGATATTTTAAATATATTTAAAATTATTTAAAAATATTTTAAAAAATCTGGTCTTGAATGTATATTGTGAGACAATAGAAGGAGTAATAATTTATACCATGTTGTTAATTTGGTAATTATAATTATTCTACTCTTAAATATGTGGGTGGGTTTCTTCATTAAAATTAGGAAAATAAGGCACTCAACTGTATGAGCTTTGCTTCATTTTTTTTAAATGCATTTTGCAATTAACACCTTTGAGGATATTCGTCCTGTCTCTTTTAAGTTCAGTTGGACAAGTCATTTTTATCTACCTCAGTTTCCCTTTGTCTGGGTACTGTGAAGCTCATTAGCTTTTATGGAAAGTTAATGACTCCCTGTGGTGGGTTGACCCCAGCTGGCAGCTAAGCCCCCACCTAGCAGGAGCAACAGCTACTTTGGAAGGAGTTGTATTGTGGAACATGATGTTGTATGGCATGGAATATCCCTTTGGTCAGTTGGGGTCAGCTGTCCCAGCTCTGTCATCTCCCAACCTCTTGCCCACCCCCAGCCTGCTCGTGGGGAGGGCACAGTGAGAAACAGAGAAGGCCTTGATGCTGTGCAAACACTGCTCAGCAATAACTAAAACATTGGTGGGTTATCAACACTTTTGTTCACAAATCTAAAACACAGCACCATATAGGCTGATATGAAAAAATTTAACTCCATCCCAGCCAAACCCAGTATACTACTCACACAGAAAGTGCTATAGAGTTGCTAAGTATTATTATTCTTATTTCTCTTAGGTATTTGTCACAATGTATGACTGAAAATCTGGGATTGAAATCTTTACTATTCCTTCATATGGAGTGAGTAAAGAAAGAAACAATCTCAGATTTCACAGTTCTAGATATACTCCAATTGGAGTGATATGCCCACAGGCTACAGATTCTCACTTGCATTAACTGTAAAATAAATTACTGGAAATGTGAAGATTTGCTCTCATGTCTTGCAGGCTTGAGTTGCACAGGATCCCAATACACACTCTGACAAATGCCTTTTTGTGCTGCCTGATACTGTGCATGATTTCACTGCATAGAAGAGACACGAGGGCTGAGATTCTCATAAATATTAATCAGGGATTAATGAACAGTGCGAGGCTTCTGCATATCAATCTATATGAGCGGAAACTTTGCATTAAATACACCACCATGTATCTATAAATCATTTGGGAAAAGTGAAGGTACTCTCAAGTATTGCGTGTTGGTTTCCAACAGCCTAATCATAAAAACCAGGCTAACAGTACATAGGCAACAGACACAATTTCATCGCATGATTATGAATGGCTGTATTTTTTTAATCCTTTTAGGAAACTAAGTGCTTTTGAAAAGTTATAATATTATGGTAGCTTTGGGGTTTGAGTTCAGCTATCCACAGAAATGAATGAAACATAAAGTAGTAGTGCAGACTTGTTTACTCAGATTTAATAGCTTTGCTTTACCTCGAATGGAAAAAAAAAATAGGATAGTGAAAGCTCAGCCCATGCACTTGCTGATTTGGTTTACTGAGACCTCCATCAAGACTCTCTTACTAATATCAATTTTGTGAAATGTTCCTATTACACTGGGCCTATAGACACTACTGGAGGACAACATTTTGTTACAGCTCTGAAAAATCACCCTCTTTTATTACACACGGCTTTTTTGGGTCCCCCAATCTACTAACCTGTGTGATCCAAAGCTGCCTTTAACCTTAGTGACTTGCAATACTGTTTTCTGACAAGTTTGGTAAGCACTATTTTTTCACAGTTGCTCTTGCCTCCTCACCAGAAAGACAAAGGCCAACCTGGTAATGAAAGCAGAGTGAATAATCTGACACTGGCATGCTGAGAAGGTTCTTAATACTGGACAGAAGGAAAGTACAGACAGATTCACCTGGTGGTTAGAAGGCAGCAATTAGGTTATTGGACAGTGGGCTAAAATTTATTTGCAACTGATCATTGCTATGTGCAAGCAGGTAACTGTTCTGAAGCAGGTCTCTGTGATCTATCACTGTTCCTCCAACCTATCCACCACAATCTTCTACATTTAGGTCAATAAACCTCAAAGGAATGACCATCCCAGCCTTAGAACATCTTTCTTCCCAAGTGAAATTACAGCTGTTATAGTTGTATAGTTGTAACATTTTACAAGCAATTCACAAACTTCCTGAATTTGGAGACCACTATGTCATCAAGGGGGACATTTATTTTGAAGATATGTGTGTGTGTATGAAAGTAATTGTAAAAGTTATTAGTAACTCACATGTGAATTTCACAATTAATTAAGACCAAAACCAGTGTAAGATTAATATTTAAAAAACTACTTTTTTCTATATGGTGGATGTGAAAGTGACGTCTAAACCTCAGGCCTGCCGAAAGACACATTCCTTTGCATATTACTTTTTATTTGTGTGTGTGTGTGTGTATGAGCTAAGGTATTGAGTCAAATCACAATTAATGTCATGAGATTTGAAACACTTGGCTGCTTCTTAAAATCTCAGCATCAAATGACTGAGTAGCATAATATTAAAATCTACTGTATTTATGCAGTTTTGATTGTATGAAGAAAGCCAAAAAATTGGTGTTTCATAAATTCACAGGCTAGAAGAGACCATGAGAACATCTTGTCTGACTTTCTGTATATACCGTAGATTTTTAACATTTCAGATAGTCATCCTGAGATTCAGATAATGAATCTGATATTTCTAAATGTACTTAGGTTTGGCCAAATCTTCCAAAAAAAGCATAGTCTTTACCCAGAGATTCCCGCCAAAGAAAATTACCACCTCTGTGGTAGTTTGTTGCAATGGTTTCTCGTCCCCATTGTTAGGAAAAAAAAAAACTATTTCTAATTTAAATTTTCCTGGTTTCAGTCTGCAATCATTATTATAATTCCTCTGTGAGATAAAAGACAACATTACTAAACAGTATGTTCTCTCCGTTCGGGTATATATGTTGTAAATAAGTCTCAATTATATTTTTCATAAGCTAAATATATTGGACTCTCTCTGACTCTTGCTTAAAATCATTGTCTCCATCCCTCAAATAATTTTCAGATGTTTCCTTGCCCCTAATTTTTTAATATTCCTTTTTAGAAGGGCAGAAATAAAACAACATAAAGCATTCTTAATTTGGTCTCCCCAATGCAGAATACAGATATGAGACTGTTGCATCATTCTTATTCACCTCTCTCTGGATATTCCTCCAAGGACTGTATAAAGGCTTTTGGGTTTTCTTTTTTTTTTTTTTTTAAACTCATTAGACTCAGGTCTCATATTGACCTGCATGTCTGCTATGATTCTTAAATCCCTTCATAGTTGCTGCTTTTCAGGATATTGTTCTATATGCATGTCCTGCATTCCTCATTCACATATAAAGTTGCTCAACTTTACACTTGGCTACGTTTGAACACATTTTGCTTAAATGAGCAACTGACTAATGTAATGACTTTCCTGTCATTATTTACAACCTTAGTGTCATGGACACATATTTACATGCAAATCACCTGTGAAAATTTTGTGAAGTATCAGATTTGGTAGCAAGCAGAAGCAAAACTTCCCTGCAAAATGATGACTCTGCATTGACAACAACTTTTTATTGCAGAGAAATTATTTTTCCTTCAGGTATCAGTTTTTATTCCAAGAAAGGTATGCCCTCCTGGTATTCAGTTACCTTCATCAAGGTTTTCTAATAAAAAAATAAAATTATGTTTGTCTGACAAAGTTCATTTTTCCATAAACCCATGTTGACTGCATTATGTTCATGTTTTTCTGTAGTTCATTCTCATATCATCTATTTTATTATTTCCTTGGGATATGCATCAAGCTATTCAGCTTAGCTGGGATACCTGGCTTTATCTTATGAATATTTCAACAATCTTCTAGACTTTCCAAATTTTCCTGTTATTCTGAGATTTATTAAAACGTTAAGAGCTAGTCAACTCTTTCAAAATTATCAGAAACAAATTATCTAACCTGACAGATATATTTTCCTTAAAAAACCTGTTTATCATCTTCCTCAATTGCTAGTGGCTTGGAAAATACTTCCTCATCTTTAGGTAACAAAAGTATAATTTCTCATCCTTTGGGGTTTTTTTACTATACCAGACATGGAATCCTTAGCTTTCCGTATCAGTTTTCTTCACTTCCCCTTTTCCCTCCAGAACTTCCATTACTTTTTCCATCCTTATGCCTCTGGCAATTCTCATAGACTAAGAATCAGTCACACAAACCTCACAGGCACATGAACTCTTGATTTGTTCAGCTTCTCAAAATCCCAGCCACACAGCTCTCACTGAGACAGGCAGACAAATATATCAAACACACAGCTTGCCAAATCCTTTTACATCCAAGAAGATTGGCAGCTTTGAAACTATTTTTTCCCCACTTCTTTTTCATCTGTATCATTGGGCTGTTTGGGTATTTACATCTCCGTCCAGCTTTACTGAATTTTAATTGGAGCACTGAAAAGTTACAGGCAATATGACAGGCTGAGAAAGAATTGTTTGAACAATAGTATTGATAAAATCCTATTAGTTCTAATAAATTACTTTTGGCAGCCATACTTCTGGTTCTGGGGAAGGGTAGGTCCTTTCTGAAAGTTTACCAGCTTCCCACTTTGGAACTTCTCTCCCACCCAGGTCCAAAGTTCTGTCTAATTTTAATATTCACAAATATTATTTTGACAAAGTGATTTCCTATATTCTTGTTCAAAACTATATATCTTAGTTGTCTGTACTTGCTCCGATCTGCCTTTTTAGGACCTCAGTTGCAACGGTAGCCTGTAGCATGATCAGTTAGAAACTGTATTGGGCCTTAGATAACCTGTATTTTCACCCAGATTTGCCAATGGAAAGGTATATAGCCTCAAGTCATTCAGCTTCTTTCTTCACTTGCTGCAATATTTGTAAAGTGCTTTGAAATCAGTAAGTAAAAACTGCTACTTAAGTTCAATGTATTATTCTGCTCACATAGTTGATCTTTTGGTGTACTTACCTCCAAAAACGTTACCTTCTAGGCTAACTTTACATTTGTGTCCAAAGTAGTGGGTTTTTAAAGTTTGAACTAGAAAACATTATAAAGCAAAAAGTCATAAGCATGTTAACGTTACAAGAAAGTAGAATTATATTTTTCCAGGGCTAGAGAAATTGCTACTTAAAGGAAGGAAGGGAGGGCATATGTCACAAAGCTGTGTTTTCAAATTCAGAAATAAGCAGAACGCAATGAATAGCATGGATAGTTGTAAATAATTTTAAGTCTACAAAGTTGAGAAGATTTAAGAATGTGAGAATGAACAATCACAGGAAAAAAAAATTGTATTAAACTGCCCCTTGCACACTTTAAAAGTAAGATACATTGTAAATGGGTATTCAGGTATAGCTGATTATCAGAATATACATGATTAGCTGCTGCAGCAGGAGATTATAAAATCAAGTATCTTAATAACTTCAGAGCAAAAGACAGTAGATCTCTTAAGTGCAACAAATACAGCATCAGGATAAGGTTGTTGCAATCTTGAAGCCAGTTTCTTTAGTCTTCACGTAAACTCAATTACCAAAGCTGAAGCCACTATTTAAATTGCAAGAACAATCTAACCGAGATACTGTAAGCTTTTTACTTGTGGCTTTTGGACTGGCAACTAAATGTTACAAAGAGATAGATAAAGTTGCACAATAAACTAGAATGCTTTGGAAAGTTGTGGTTGAAATACTTGAGGCATGATATGTTAGCTGGTTTATGTTTTAAAATGTGTTTGCTGATTCACTCTAGAATAAGGATGTGATTAACCCTGAAGATCTGGGATCCCTTGCTGTAGACAAACATTCTTTTTTTAAATCTACGTGTGCTAGTGGGAAAGTTTATACCCACATTCTGTTCTGGCCCCTAAACTATTTCATTCATACCAATGAGGTTAATCAACAGATGCTATTTAAAGCATTTAAATGATTCCACAATAACTAAATTCATCTTAATGGCATATATTGGGGAATGCTTATGCAAACCTCTCAGCTGGCAGAATTTAGGGGATTCGTCTGGCAGAAGGTACTACCAGGTGATGAGATGCTGGAGGACAAACCAATGGCAGCATCCTCCTCCGTGGGGAAAGCTAGTTGTCAAGTGTGAGTCTTTCCACACCATCATCTGATGTAACACTTAGGGAAGGTATGTAAGACCTTATCTTTAATTTAACTTTAGAGAATATCTTCACTGTTTTGGTAATCAAGGGGTTTATGCAACCAAAGTTAACATACGCTGAGTGTACCTGTCGTTCAAAAACATCTTATGCTGGGAATAATATTTGAGGAACAAAGATTAATAACGTATATTCCTCTTGAAATCAATGACATTTGAATGAAAAATTACATAAATTGATCATTGACAGTGCTTAATCAAGTACTCATAAGCAAGGCAGATTTCTTTGAATCAAAATGATTTAAATCCTTCATTTTAATCATGATTTAAATCAGCAAGTAAGAATTGCTGATTTAGATAATTGACGCTAATTTTGTTTTGCATTTGTGTTTTACTTCAGAAAGAAAGGGTTATTTTCATCAGCTGGAATAATCTTTAAAATAAATGCATTTGCAAGCAGCACAAAGATTTCTTCTTTTTGCATGTCAGTTTGATGTGTGATATATGAAAACAATTGTTTAAGAGTTTGTGCAGTTTAAAATATATTCATTTAGATTCTTAAATTTGTTTTGATGTAGAAAATGGTTAAAAATTCATTGCTTTTTTTTTTTTAATTACTTTGTTTTCTCTCAAGTGGGGTAGAAACTAGAGTGCAGCTCAAAACATGCAGCAAAATTTTAAGTCTTTTTCCTGAGTTAAATAAAGGTACCATGAAATATGATGGACACAAATATACAATACAATGTATCAAATATTTTTGAATGTTAAAAGACTGATTACAGAAAACAATTTTTAACTGTTTAATACAGTTTCTGAAAACAATAGGCCAAACGTTCAAAAGTATTTATGTATTTAATCATATAGATGGTGTCTGACGTGATTTTCAAAATCACATAATTGCTTTTGTGTAATTTATGTATATCTGTCACTTGGATATAAGTCTGTGTTTTAAGTACCTACATAAGTTAAAAATAGCTTTGTGAGACCCTTTTCTGTCTCTTTTAAATAAGATTTCCTATTTTTCCCCATTACTTTGTATTGGTATACTGGAAGAGAAAAGTAATATTTTCAAACCCAAAGTCAGCTTACCAAACTCAAACAAAAAAAGTTTTCTTTGTGTTCGCTATTGAAATTGAGATCAAAAGTAATTAAAGCAAAAAATGTCTGCACTGTGTACGTACGTTGAAATAGACGAAATAATACTGTAATAGCTGAAAATAAAGTATTTAATGTATTCAGTACCTGCCATCACATTGACCTAAAATTAGATATTTTCCCTTACCTTCACATACCTTTAACTCATTAAAATAATGGGTATTGAGAAGGGTTCATGAGCATCATATTTATTTTTTAATTTATGCAAACGACATCACTAATTGATAGTAGGTTTATCTTTTAACACAGATATTCATAAACTTAAATGTAATTTAAGTACATTTCTTCTGAGAGCAGAGATTTAAAAAATCATATTGAATAGGAGCAGACCTAAGTGAAAAATCCATTTTTCTTTGAAAATAATAATTTTTACCTACTTACCTCAGAAGTCAAGTAATTTTAGTGTATTCCTAATATTCACCATTTTGTTATTGAATTTGTCTTCCCAGAATTATATAAGTTAACTGACTTTTAAACAAATTTCTCCATGCTTGGATTAACCAGTGTAACTTTTGTCCCGTGTTACACCATTCCACAATAATCACAGATTCTCCCATGTATCCAGTTTCTCCCTCTGAAATTACCCTAATTTCCCTTGCAGGTACCCACCATCTTCTTGCACAGCAGTAGGTCCACTTTTCTCCATGTTCCTTCTCTATGTTTTCTAACCTGCCACCTGTACGTGCTAAACCTAAGACATAGGA
>NW_008824002.1:1210294-1227898 GCF_000699105.1 Pygoscelis adeliae
TTCACCCCACACTTCCCTCTGCAGGAGCATGGTTATCTTCCACTCAGCCACCAATCTACATCACATGAACCTCCCCGCACACTACAACCTCTGCTCCTCAGATGTGGCCAATGGATTCCAAAGCAGTAACACTGGAGTAGGGCAGGGATGAAGAGAGAGCGGTCTGCATGTAATTACATGAACCTAATTGTATTAGAAATAGGGCTGAAGATTGATTATACACAGAAAACTTGACAGGTCGAGAAGTTTGGCTGAGTTTATATTGTGTATAATATTACCTCTAACATAACTTTCTGTATTTGTTTTTGTTGCTTTTACGTTTTCTGATTTTTTTAGTGCTTGATTTAGCAATCTAGATATTTCAGTTTTGTTTTGCATTTGATATTAATGAAACCAACAGTGACGACAATGTTTAGCCCTCAATCAATTCTCATCCAGAAAAAAGTCTTTTTAACATGCACTGGGTTTTTGGGGTATTGTTTTGCAGGAGTAAAGATTAAGTAGCAGATATGTGTAAGTCATTGTCCAGAATGTTGTGAACGCTCTTGGACAGTTCACTGATTGTTCCTTTACATTGGAGGCTGTTATGTAAAAGGCAATCAATAAGCTAATTTGATTGTCCTTTTCTAACCACTGTTCATGTGTGTAATGTTGGTTATTTAACACTGCGGTACACCATAAACATTTGAAATGTCAGAATGTTGCTTGCTATTTAACCTCTTCTATTGCAGGCTGATTCTGTACGTAATACAGTACAAGTTCGTTTCTCATGACCAAAAAATGCTTACTACATAATAACAGAATCAGGAATCAATGACTTTATGCCTGCCCAAAAAGATTAAGGATAATATTAGGTGGCCAAAACAGCTAAAAATCAAATTCTGCCTGATGACCCGTCTTCCTCTGTGACAGAACAACAGAACTTGTGGATAGAAAAGTAGCAGTAATTGTCAAGTTATCTTGACATAACTTTCGTAAAGGCTCACTCACCCTTTTTCTAACCAAGACAATTTAATTCAGATTGCATATACTTATAAGTGGCTGAATAATCAAAGACAAAAGTGATCTTATAATCAGCTCAACTCGTAGTCGCAGGTAGTCTGATTCATGCTGGCCCTTCTTTGGGTGGGAGTTGGACCAAATGAAATCCAGAGGTCACATCCAATCAAAATCATTCTATAGGTCTGTGATCCTATGATACTGAAGCAGTATGCAAGGATTTTGCAAGGTGGGGCTAAAATTAAGAATGCTCTTATATCAGTTCAGTAGGAAGTGCAAATATAAATCACCCTGTCTCGTATCGGAGGAATTAACTGAACAATGTCCTGAAACCTTTTTGCCTGTTACTTTGGTGGTTCACTGATTAGTAAATATATTGGGGTTGCAAAGTATAGTGTGAAAATTTTGTGCTATTGTCAACTTAATTGTTGGAACATTCTGGCTGTCATAGTGCTTTATATCAACAGGATGTGAAAGGTATTTTTAGATTATATATCAGCACACAGCTTCATTCTTAGGATCAAAGATTCAGAGGAAAATGTTAAGAAATGTGCCAAAGGAAAACAGCTGTTTGGGAAAAGTGCTGTGAAAGCTACTTAGATTATAAGCAAAACTAATATACTTTCACGTGACTCCATAATATTTAGAGCAGTGGTTTTTGCATATATAGAATCAAATGATTGTGCAGTCAGAACTTATATGTTAACATTAGAGAATAGTCATATAGTTCATATTTATAATGTTATAAACATTCAGCTCTAGGATTTTAAAGTTTAACCATATTATTCATGTTCAGTGAAAATTTCTTGATGTATGGAAAAGCATAAAGTGTCATTTAAATTGTAAGAAATATGGGGCTTGGATAGTTGGAAGGCATAAACCTAAATCCTTTTATGGTATTCATTTCTACTGAATTAAAATGAGGAAGATTCAGGTAATTATCTGAATAACAATTAGCACTGGGTTAAGTTGATGTTCAGAAGAAAGTCGAAGAACTATATGAGGTGAATTAAAATATGTGGAATGTACTATCTATTGATATTTAATCTTTTTCTCCTTCCTGGCTTTTGTAAAAGTTATAACTGAATAGATATGCTCAGAGTAATGTTTACCTTTTCCCCTATGTCAGTAGGAAAAAAACACTTTTTCCATTAATCAGATAAAAGGTTTTTAGACATTTTATTTGATGCACTCTAAATTACAATTGCAAGAACACTAAAAATTAAATATTATAAACTGCTTAATAACTTAAACATCTGAAGCTGAGATATATAGCAATACATTGCTGCACATATTAACTCATCGACTTTGCTTATAATGGCTTTCACCATTTGTACATAATGCACACAATAGCTCTGACTTTCTTTGATTTTGTGCTTTTCCTTCCAGGTTTGGATTTATTCTTCATAAGGATGAGCCTGTGCTCCAGAAAATTGATCTAGAAACTATGTCGTACATCAAGACAATTAGTTTAAAGGATTATAATTGCATTCCTCAGTCACTGGCTTATACACATCTTGGAGGATATTTTTTTATCTGCTGTAAGCCTGATACCACTGGGGCTGTCCTACCGCAGCTTATAGTAGATAGCGTTACTGATTCTGTGATTGGATACAATGGTGACATAACAGGCACCCCACATATCTCTCCAGATGGACACTACCTTGTCAGCTTTGATGATGCAAAAGGTCTCATGAGGATCCAGTCCATAACAATGAGAGGAGAAATACAGGATGCATTTGACATTCACACTAATTTGCACATATCTGATGTAGCTTTTCAGCCATCATTCACTGAAGCCCATCAATACAATGTCTACTGTAGCTCCAGCACACAAACTGATGTGCTCTTCGTGGAGCTCTCCTCTGGCAAGGTTAAGATGGTGAAGAGTCTGAAGGAGCCTGTCAAGGCAGGCGAATGGCCTTGGAACAGTAAGAACCGTCTTATAAAAGACAGTGGCCTTTTTGGTCAGTATCTCATGACCCCTTCCAAGGAATCTCTGTTTATCCTGGATGGACGGCTCAATAAGTTAAATTGTGAAATCACTGAAGTTGAGAAAGGCAACACAGTAATTTGGGTTGGAGAAGCATAAAGATCTGTGTTAGATATTTACCGAATTAATAGTTTTACAATACATTGCACTTAAATTACACCATTCTTCAAATTTACACAATTTTCATTTTAAATTGTTAGACCCTTCTATACCTGTTATTTCTTTGACTTGAACACAATTTGAATCAACTTCCACACGAAAGTTACTAAAACAATGGTTATTTGATCATGGTACTCCTTATTAATTACCCACTGAGATTGTGTTGTTCGACTGAAATAACTAAATACTGAAATTGATGATAAATATCATATGTTATTTTAAAGGAAGTAGGAAAAAAACCCAAAAAGCTTCAGGGAATTTAATATGATACTTTGCATTTGTAAATTGAAGACTTAAATATGATTCAAATTTTGGTTTGGTTTGCTTCAGACACAAAATAAGAGCTTCTGTACAAACTTTGACTCCTTAAAATGAAATGTTATGTCCTGTTCTGTCCAGTCTACTGTTTAATCTTTTTGTGCCTTGAAGCGAAAGTCTCACATGAAAGGTAAAGCATAGAAATTGTATAATTTATTCCCACCATGGCTACAGGATTGCTTGTCACTGGAAAGAAACTTTTAGTATAAAATTTCTAGTCTCAAGTTGTGGACCATACATGGAGAGAAAAAAAGGAGAAATTATATTTGCAGTGTTTTCTGATCACTGCGATTTGAGGAGTTTATTTTTATGGTGAGTCTTAGTTGAGAGAGTTGCTTGCAGAAGCTTAACCTTTTTTTAGAAAAAAATAGATGTTAGGTTTTTCAGCTATCACAGGGTTTCATCAGCAAGGAGTTTCAGTTCTACTAAAGAGAAACATTGCACTTATCCTTTCAGAGTAAACCACATTCTAAAAACCTGGCATCACAAAGCTTCACTTATGTCACCGATGAAACTTATTTAAAAACAAACAAAATGCATTTTAAGAAACTGAAAATGCAAAGAACTGAAGTCTACAACCAGTAGATAACATTTTCGCTTATGCATTGTACCATTGATCCATATTTGTTAAACCATTTGGTTAGCTCAACAGGTTTTCTATTCCATGCATCCAATTGGATTAGTGCAAAAAACAAAGAAACAACAAAAACTTTGTATTTTTTATAGTTTGTTTACTTAGAATTCTAATATTAACAATGCTTAAACATTTAAATGGGAAAAATAAGATTCCCAGAAGTAGAATAACAAGTCAGTAGGATCAGAAAGCCAGCAGTAAACAACTATCCAGACTTAGAGCAATGACTTAAAAGTTTGGGAGTATTTTTATTTTTATTATGTTTTTGCTAAAGAATGCTTATAAGCTCTTAAACTGACCTCCATTTACTAAAAGCAATCAGAAAAAAATCTTTTTTTAAACAAAATTTTACTGCAATTTAGATTGTGTAAAATTGCTTAGAAATCTGGAATTTTCTAGCATTGTAATCTCGTGTGCATTTAGCATCCTGCCCTGTGTGGTACAGTAAATCTCTCTTTAGCTTGAGCAAACCTCCTGGTAGGTAGATTTAACTAAGATAAGAGTCTGCTTACATTTCTAGCTACTGAATCTGTTTTCCTTTTTAACAACTTTTCTCCATTGTGAACAAACAAGAATCATGTAAACTGTCTGTTACTCACTTATTTGCAGTAGTCTGTCTCACGCATTTTTCTTCTGTAACTTACACCACGTGAATGTTCTGTATGTAGAAAATGCTTGACAAAAGGAGAATAAACCCCATAAATTTTAAACAGTCCTGACTTTGGTGAATGCTCCAATGTAGCCACACTGAAGTGGCATGTAACACGGACTTTTATTTGAAAGCAAGATAGAAGGAAGTTTATCTGCCTTTTATTTTACATATTTACATATAAAAATAATGTACAGTGTGGAAAGAAAACTTTTTAGAAGGGCTTAACTAACTGGAAAATTTTTCTTTGGCTGCTACAGAGAAAAGCTCATCTATTAATCAATTAGGCACAGAGTAATTAGAGTATAGACAGATGTCTATTCTCATGTCTAGCCTCTGGAGCCAAAAACCTCTAGTCTAGAAGCCGTACAAACATGTAAGCCCAAACCAAGAAGAGTGGCACTCCAGTAGCACAGCTATACAACTCCCTATCCAGCCTGCTCAGCATAGGTGGATTGTACACTTACTTTGCCCTCTCCTTGCTTAACCATTAACATTAAAGATAAGAATTTAATCCCATGACGGTAGTGAGATTCCCTTGACAATGAAAGCTGTCCTGCATTGTGCATGATCCCTTACAATCTCTATCAAAGTCCAAGTCAGTTGTCAGTTTTAGCAGCATCTTATTCTTTTGTATTAGCAACATTTGGCAACTGGAGAAGCTTTAAAACTTGAGTACACTATGTTGCTCATTATATGAAAGAGGAGACCAAAATCTCTAATATACTCTAACAGATTTGACTATGTCAATAATATCACGGTAATTTGTATGGCATAGAAACTCAGTCAGTTTAGAATTCTTGTTTGAAAGCAGTTTCTCAATTCCCACCATAAGAATATCTCTGACTCTAGCTAAAGCAGTTTGGTAAAGGACTATTGCCAATTCCCTGTATTTTGTTTAGCTAGTCCAGTCTAATAGCTCAAAGACCACGGTCTGTTTCTTTCCCATTGTTATGGAACTGAAACAGGTTTCTGGTGTCCAGGAGTTGTTTGATCCTGTTGAATAAATGAAAAAGCAAACACTGTCTTCAGTGTTTCAAATTTCCCTTAATATAAAACCAGATAAAACAACAATTGGTTTTGAATCCTGTCTTTCCTAACTGCTGTTGGAAGCAGATACAATGAAGGCCTTCTCTTAATTTGTGGTAAACACCCATATTTTATTTCACAAGCTGTTACAAACTTTCAAGATTTAGAATTTTCTTACAGAAATGCATTAGAGAAAAGTAGCGGAAGGTAATGGAAATGTAATGGAAGAAGCCAAATGTACATGACGACCAAGTTCTGTTACAGCTGCTGAAAGTTTCCACTATGTTCCTGTACGCTAATGAATTTGAGAAGCATATGTGACGACAAGACAGAGTGCTCTTCACCAGGGATTGTGATGATAGAGCTGCTTTTGCTAAGGTATTGAAAAAAAAAATTATTTATGAGACATGGAGAAAAGGCTCTGTCAGGCTATTTTAAGAGTCGCCAAAGGAAAGAAAAAATGGTGCTAAAGTAAAAAAAACCTTACTTTTCCCTTCCGTTTGGCAGTAGACATTTTCAATAGTCTGTGCCCAAAGGTATCTTTTAAACTACTACTCCATATCGATAAACAGCTAGTTATTTGCTGCACTACTATATGTACATCAATCAATATGTATGAGGGATTAAAAAAAGAGATTTTTTTTTTGAAAGTTTATCTTTTATGAACTAGTAGAGATTTTTATTTCAAAATAATGACCTTGCCATTTTTCACTTTTTGCATGTGGTCTAGAGTATCATCATCTCTCTTCATTTATATACTTTCTGACTGCTTGGTTCATAATATCAAATTGTGAGAGATTGCTAATTAAGCAACTGCATACATGGGTAAACTGAGCTCAGAAAAACCCCTTCAGTGCATTTAATTATATTTCCCATAAACAAATTATTTCAAGGACCTAGACACATGGTGCCAAGGAGTTCATAAGTCCAAAAATAAGATGTCTTTACATCTTATATCTTGTATAAGCATGTCTTTAAAAACTTTAATGGAAAAAATGATGAAACAAGTTTCAAGTAAGTGATATGAATGAGGTTAAAAGTGTCATTCTGAGGTTTTATTAAGCCTTTTGCTCACATTATATCATGAAGTAAGGCTGTCTGTTAAATCAAGTTAAAGGGCATCTGAACATTTAATACTATCATAGTATTATTTAGATTTTAAATAGTGACTCTTCATCAGCAGTTTCAACTTCTTTCAATTAATCTTCTGAGCTTGAATATGGTATTCCTTTGCGTTACTGAACAGCTGTTTTGTTACACCAAGGTAGTGTCTGCATTTCAGTTAGGAATGAAATATTCCCAAATATGGATTACAGAATAGCAGACTTGCAAATTATGAATATTGCATTAAGAAAAGAACAGTTATTACATAATGTTGCCTACTTACCACAAGGTACTCAGTTTGATTTCAACTGAGAGAGTGTCATCAGCTTAATTGGGACATTTGTTTTTACCTAGTGAAAGACCAGTAACAGGATACTTTGCAGGATATTTTGTAAATAAACTGGTAGGTCTCAAATAAGTCTAAAAAAAAAAAAAAAACCCAAACAAACGATTACCAGTCATCTGTACTCATTTTTTCCCCTTTTCATGGTATTTTGAAGTGAACACCTGTAATGCATTTTAAGAACTTCTGGAAAAATGAATCAATTAGCTGTTACAGGAACATACCTAATGAACATTGTAAGAATTCAAAATTGCATTAACTAACATTTTCACTTATTCTCCTTATTCTGCCAATCGTTCTCTCAAACAACCTTAGGGAAAACCAATACAGACGGATAAGCTTTGGAAAATATTTTGTAGGTCAACAGATTCCAGTTTTGTCTGATTTAACTTTATTGTGTAAATGTATGGATTTGAACCAGGCTATGCTGTATCCTGGACAAGTGCTCTCACCACTGGATAGGGTACAAAAAGGAGAAAGCCTTCACCCGATCTACATTTTAAAAAAAGAAACACCACATCTTCAAAGACTGTAGATGGCTATTTTCAGCTTTCTGAACTCACATCCAAAATGGCAGGAGGCACCTTCCAGCTGTTCTCAGATGCAAACTGAAGTCATAGAGGGGTCCTACACCTTGTGTCAGTTCCATTACCTACCTCTAGACATCTTTTTCATCCTCTGCCTCTCCAAGCTCTAATTCTGAGGTACCAAACATTTTCCATTGACATAGAGGACTCCTAGCAATGAGCTCAAGAAAGCCACTTAGCAGCCATACCTAACCCTAAGGCACTTCTCACTCTAAATTAGCCCTAAGTACTCAAGCAGCATGTATCTAACCGGTAGCAATGTGAGCTGACAGTACCCTGTTTCTGCCAGGTTGTGGCCAATTTCAGAGCTTCACTGAAGGAAATAAACCCAGGATAAATATTATTATTGGATTAAGAGAAAATAAAAAAAAAACCCCGACACCAAAACCTTCCTTGCTTGCACAAGTAACCAGAAAAATGCTTAAAACAGGGATCAATATACAAACAATAATTTTGTTTCCTTTAAAACATCTTTGAAAAATATCAGACTTTATAGGACTGTTATTACAATCTTATTTTCCACATTATTTATAAAATCCTCCAAAACTTTACTAAGTTCTGTGTTAAAACAATGAAGGTTTCCAGCATAAATTCATTTATGACTATGCCATTTGTTGTTATATAATTCTTTGCCTTCAATAATTCTACTGCTTCTTTGATAATATTTTCCAGACTGTATGTCTAAACAACTGTCACAACTTCTCAGCATTGTTTTTGGTGAAGTTAGACAAATACTTGTTCACCATGGTTGTTTTCATATCTGTTACAGTTGAAGTTCAGCTTTCTTGAATACGCATGGCCTGACTGAAAGCATTGGTATGAATGAGGGGAAGAACTGGAACCCCAGTTTCCATTTTTTGCTCACAGCCCTATGAGGAAAACTGAGGTAAAGGGGCTTTTTCAGCCTGGAGAGGAGACATCTTCAGGAAGACCTAATAGCAGCCAGCAGGAGGACAAAACACAACAGCATAAATTGAATTGAGAGTTTCAGACTGGGTATAAGGAAAATCTGTGAGAACAGCCAGGCATTGGTGCGAGTTGCCCAGAGAGGCTGTGCAGTCTCCATCCTTGGAGGTTTTCAACACCTGGCTGGATTATACCCGTATGACCTTTAGCTGAACTGGCTTTGAGCAGGGTGTTGGACTAGAGGTCTGCCAAGGTCCCTTTGAACCTGAATTATCTTGTGATTCTATGATTATGACTTGGGGATGGAAAAAATAGCAATCTTAATTTGTTTCAGTTGTTTAAGTTTCTGACTGAGCTTGCACAGCAGGTGTTTAAATGTACATTTGCAAATGAAAAACCCAAGTGTTAAGGTTGAGCTGAAATATGGCCTAAGCAAAACTCAAAGAGTAATAGGTTTTGTCACTTGAACTCCTTAGCTCTGAATATCTCATCTTAAACCAAGGACATTGTAATTTTGAAATCTGGAATACATTTCTTGGCTTCCAGGAAATACCAAGCTGATAACAGAACTTGCACAGGATGCAATATGTGAAGGTAAGTGCTCCTTTCTGAATATCTGAAGAATAGCTATAGCAGAGGAAAGGGGTACTTGAGAACACCATTGTAGATAAGGTCTCTTAATGCTCTGAGATAGCGTATGTCCAAATGTGACCATAGTCGCTTTAGTGTATCCTTGGTCGCAACTCTTCAGGTAAGACTATTCTGGGCATTTCATGGAGACCTAATATGTACATTTACAATATGGTTCAGTAGTGGAATAAAAGATTTGTTAACTCGCTAATCAATCTGAGATAGAAGAGCTCATGTCATATCTATAGTCATCTCTCCGAAGGAAACACTTTAATATGGAGAAAGTCCTGTTCACCTCTCATCAGTTTGTATTTTGCATTTTGGTTTTCATTTTAAGCAGGTCCTAAAGAAACCTACTTATGACTTTTGTTTTGAGGTTAGCAACAAAAACGTAGAACATATAGGAAGAAAAAAAAGGCATATTTAAATATTATTCAGCTGTAATGACCATAAGCATGAATTAAATTTTCTGTGAATACAGTTGTCAAGATGAGGAAAAGCATAGGCTTAACTCTACATCTCAAAAATCCCGATTTCAGCCAAATTCAAAAAAAGACAAGACAGAACATACTAGGTGAGAGAGAGGAAGAAGTCATTCAGAGCATGAATATCTACTAATTAGAGAGATGCGAGATGAAGTCCAGCAGTCAAGAACCTTTGCATTTGTACCACATTGACGATGTTTCACTGTGACCGACCGTCCTACAATGGGGGAAGACTCAGAGGAGAAGGGCAAAAATAATGAGCTCAGGGAAGAATGTAAAGAATGACCACCAATTATTGTTAAAAAAGCTGCACTTTTAGGGGCACTGGAGAGTAACCTTTGTTTTAGATATACAGCTGTACCAGTGAGTCATCAGGTTGTATAAACAGCTTTCCCTGAGATAATTAGTGGAGAGTAATGTCTTTCTGAGCTAGGCAGAGCAGCATGGGGGGAGAAAGTGTATATGTGGCTCAATCTAACATTAAGTATAAAAACTGGCCAGCTAATAACATGAACTTTGAAGAGAGCAATGGGCTTGACCTGGCTTCAACCTTCGTATTCCTTCCTGGTGACTGGGCACGCCCAGCATCATGATGGTAAGCATTTAGAGAAATGGTAATAGGAATCATGTTTGCGTGGTGATTCAACTGCATGCTGCAATACCTATATTGTGCTTGTGTTGTGATTTCAGTATACTGCTGTATCACTCTACTAAATCAAAATCCCATGCAATGACAATTATATCAAATAAGTAAATTTGATATTAAACTTTAAATTCTCCTTATGTAGAATATCTAAAAGAACCTAGACAGAGGGTATTGGACTCTGACATTCAGCCACTACCACTCCATTTTATATAATACTGGAATGAAAAAAAAAAAATTCAGCGCTTACGGTACTTCATGGGATCACGATAAGAATGAAATTTGGAAGAAATGGACAAAATCTTAGTTATGCTGGTATTAGGCGTTCTTTCATAGGCAGTGAGCATCACATTACATAGAACACACTAAAGGCAACAAAGACAATGTGGTGAGCTATTTCATTCTTGTATTGGGGAAGGAAGAGATTATCATGGTTCTGTAATCTAAGAGTTAAACTGGTGTCTTATACCTGCAAGGCAGAGATGTTTACATTCCTTGACACGGGTAATTGAAATCAACTTCCAGACTGTTTGAGGTTTTTTGTGTTGGGTTTTTCTTTTTTTAAATAGTAACATGGAAAGAAGTCTTCAAAGAAAGTAATAACCAGACTATGTGTTCAGAAGAAAAATCTATTGACGTCATTTTATAAAAATTCATAACCAGGAGTTAAAAATATATATTTCACTTGAATCTCTCCTATCTGTCACCCGTTAATGGGTTAAATGCCCTGTTTGGTGTGCCACTACTTTAAAGATTATTTTAAACTGTCTTTGGTGAGCTATCTTTCACAAAGTATGACAAATTCTGTTACTGGTTAAAGACTGAAAGATACTGAAATTGCCTTTTTCTATTTAGAAGTAATGCATGAAAAATTGTTTCTTCTAGCTTATGAATATTAAAATTGTTCTTATTTTAATCTACTAGATGAAAAAATAGCTCCTTGTTATTAGTCATGATGTTAATGTTCTTATTTTTAATCTTCCTGAGGTAGTGTGTCCTTTATCTTTCCACAAGGATGGCCTATAGTTCTCTCATTTTGCAATACTTCCTTTTATATTTTTCTCTAGTAATGAAAACTTAGGTATGTGCTTTCCTTTTAATTAAATGTGTATTAAACCTGTGGCAAAAATTAATGTATTTGCCTGACAATATTTTTCAGTGCTTTCATTTATGTGTTTCAAGAAAAAAAACAAACCACAGTTCACCATCCCCCAGCAACTCCCTGGAGTCTTCCACAAGAAGATTCCCTTCCCCCAACTGGAAGGGAATGTGTTTTCACTCATGAACAAAATTTATTACAGTTTTCATCATATTATAATAATGAAAGATATTATTTTTGTTCTGTGAAATGATGTCACAAGTTTAAAAACAGGATTTTTCTCCCCCAGCCTCCTGTGCAAGGTGTGTAATGCAAATTATTAATGTGAACACTTTAAGAGATAATATAAACTGTAAACATAATTATAAAAAAAAAACAAAAAAGAATAATCAGCATTCTTTTTTCATCTCAGTAGACCTATGCTAAATCATTGTTAATGATGCAGCCATACACTGTGAGGAAGTAGAAGCAACAGCATATTTATATTGAGGATCGCATAAGGAAAAATTGTTGCATAAATGAGAAGGCAAGAGGAGCTAGGTCACCAAGTTATTGCAAAATTAGTTTTGAAGTGTCTTAATTAAAATTGTAAATAAATAGCCATTTCCTCTATGATTACTGTAAAGATTAACTAACAAGATACACTTGTAAACTGTACTTGGGTGCTCTTTCCAAATAGAAGGTTTCTTCCAATACTTTGAGAGCAGAACTACATAATTTACACTGTTCAGGCTGGACTGTCAGACCTCCATATCCTCTCTTCCACTGTTTGGTGGCTTCTGGCTCCTTTGTATTTCCAGTTAAGTGGACTTCTGGGGTGGCATTCCTACTATCTTGTCCTCTTTTCCCCTGTAAGCTTAAATACAACATTCAGCACTGCTATGGTAGCAAGTGAACCTCTTTCCCGCTAGATCAGCATGACTGTTCCAGTTGTATCTGATGCCCAAAGCAGTTTTGGCTGAAATTACTTACCGTTTTCTCTCAAATCCCATTAAATTTCCACAAAATACTGCTTTTACATTGCTTGCTTTGTCAAACCGCATTTACCTTGGCTAACCTCAGTCTTGTGATGAAGAGACATTTTCTTTCTTCTGACTGTCTTTTTTTAAAATCCAAATAAGACATCTTTCATTCAGTTCACTAAAAGGAGGTCTTGGCCTCATTTTTTGTATCTCTTTGTTTACTCTGGAGGAGAATGAGTATCTTGTAGAGCTAGTCTTTTATATCCCCTAGCAGCAGTACTTTGTGTGTAGTAAGGAGGAAAGCCATGAAAAAGAGGCATCACCACATCAGTCAAGATCTGTGTAGCAGGAAACAAAAGCAATAAACACTACAGTGCTTTCATCCCATGTTAACCTCCTGCTACTTCACATGCTAGGGATGCCGACAATTACAGGGAGGCATAGTAATGGTTGTTGTTTGGTACAGTTTGACTGTGGCTGGGAGCAAGCAGGTGGAATACTAACTTCAGTTCAGCACAGGAAACTTCAGTGGTTTTGGGCTCAGTAAGTGGTGAAGACAAACGTTGGTTCCAGATTTCAAACCAAACATCACACACAACCCTCCAAACATGGGATCTAATTCCAATCAATGCCAGGGCACTGCTGTCTTGGGTTGTGGAAGTTTTCTCAGAGGAGCTAAAAGTCCTTAAGGTTGTTTTACTTTTTCATTATTATTATATTTTTCATTATCACTGTCATCATTAATACTGGTTTTAGCACCCATATCTTATTGTTCTGTAATAGAAATGTTGCTACTTTTATCATCTTGGCTATATTCCTGTGTCGGTTTTGGCTGGGGTAGAGTTAATTTTCTTCATAGACACTAGTATGGTGCTATGTTTTGGATTTGTGCTGAAAACAGTGTTGATCATACAGGGATGTTTTCGTTACTGCTGAGCAGTGCTTACACAGAGTCAAGGCCTTTTCTGCTTCTCACCCCACCCCACCAGTGAGTAGGCTGGGGGTGCACAAGAAGCTGGGAGGGGACACAGCTGGGACAGCTGACCCCAACTGACCAAAGGGGTATTCCACACCATATGACGTCATGCTCAGCATATAAATCTGGGGGAAGAAGGAGGAAGGGGGGGACATTTGGAGAGATGGCGCTTGTCTTCCCAAGTAACCGTTATGTGTGATGGAGCCTTGCTTTCCTGGAGATGGCTGAACACCTGCCTGCCCGTGGGAAGTAGTGAATGAATCCCTTGTTCTGCTTTGCTTGTGTGAGTGGCTTTTGCTTTACCTATTAAACTGTCTTTATCTCAACCCACGAGTTTTCTCACTTTTACCCTTCTGATTCTTTCCCTCATCGCATTGTGAGGGGAGTGAGCGAGCTGCTGTGTGGTGCTTAGTTGCTGGCTGGGGTTAAACCACAACAATGCTGATAGAAAAAATGATTGTGTGTCCCTATTTTTCATGCTTGCCCTCATTCTGTTTACTGACGTAAGTAATTATGCATAAGACATGGTAAAGCTGTGATGGTGTAAGGGTAGAAGCAAGGTCTCCTAGGAGGGGATAAACTATTTATTAACTACTTACCATAATGTGGAAAAAAAGCAGAAAAGTTTGTACATAAATGAAGCCCTTCTTCAAGAAAACCTAAATATCTGATGAGCTTAACCTAAAAAATTAATGGTTTATTTGATCAACACACATACATTAGACTATCTAATAACCTACCTGGTGTTCCATAGAGTATGCTTCTGGTTTCCTAAACATTTTACGTGTGCCAAGGACTGAATATCCTCAATTCAGCAAATGTGACTGTTCTTTAAGGATTTTGTTAATACCATAATACTCTTATTGCTTTATCATCTAGAAAGAGTTGTGTCATTGGATCTATTTTTTTTTTTAATTAGAAAACTGTTATTTTTAAGATCTAGTAAACCCTATTCTATTTAGAGGTTCAGTTACTGACTGTAGATTTTCATAGACTGAGATTGATCATGATTTACACACCTCACACACAGATAATTTAGTAATATGTACAATTACAGATTTAAATTTCCCTGTTGCTCCTCTAAATATACTTCCATTTGAATGACAGTCTTTTGAAGAGTTGAGGGTACTGTGTTCCCACTCTCTTTTATCTTTTGATATCAATATAATTCCAAACCATTCTTCAAGATTCTTACTTTTTTCCTGACACACAGACATATAATAGAAAGGAGGAAAATAGAAAACTGTTTTCCTCTTTTTATTCTAAGCTTCAGTAATTCTGAAGTATTTTTCCAATTACTAGTTTATACAAGTGAACTGCATGGTTGAAATTCAATAACTCTAGTGTTTAGATAGTGCTGTATTGCCAGTCATCTCTCCTCTTGTTCAAGGCAATCTTTTCTTTTTTAATTGTAACTCTCAAATTTGTATTAGTGTTTGTATTATTATTTGTACCTGAGAACCAGTTGGTTTGTACGATGAACAGAACTTTATAATAGTCCTTTTCACTTTGACCAGAGTAACTGTGAAATCTTTTATTTAATTAAAAACATTTCATTTCATCAGAATAAAAAGTCTCTGTAGTATCCGAAATCAGGACTTCATAGAGTTCAACTGCATTTTACCTAAAATATGGCTCTCTAGACACTGAGTAACAAAGTATGTTTGCATCAACATATTTTAGTGCCAGACAGTGAATAGAGAGGATGATACCAATGTTGTGATTGGTGATGGTCACCAAAAGTATCTTAACAACAAAAGTAAACTAGAAAAGTAGTGAAATATTTTAAAATTCAGCTACACCCAAAACGTTAATTTAGAGTGCCTGTAGTATAGGAAGAAACCAAAAGGAGAAAATTAACTGTATGCTTTTCTGTTGACATTTTCCCTTCTAATTCAAAATGGTATCAGGTATTATTGATTTTAAATGTTGTAATATTATTTATCATTCTTTCCAGTTAGATTGCATCAATTGAGAAGATTTCTAAGAAAGTCAGTATAGTAATTCTTCTGTTTTTTTCCAAATACACACAGTGTTAGGCATATCATAGATGACTAGATAATTGCAAGAAAATGCTATTCACGCATTTCATTTTCCTTTATAATTTTAAACAATCAATTGAACTGCTTCTTAGAGGTTTCCCTATTCAGTGCTCCTAATACCAACATTTTACTTCTTTGTGAAAGCAGCTTATCCTCCGTCTCCTCATCAAAAATGACTACAACCAGAACAGTTATTTTAGTGATTTTTAACTATTAAATAATACTTCTCTGTCTGGGCAGAAATAATACACTTTGCCTTGTTCCTTGAAGTTTATCAAAGCCATTTAGTTCAAAGTTCTATCAACTCCCTTTTCTCCTCTCGAGTGAGATGTTGATAATTATCAGTTCAAGAAAGGCCCCTCTATCAGGAAATTTTTGTCAGTAACAGTCACAGGAATGGCTTTGGCTTTGTATATAAAATACTTACAGCAAAGTATTTGATGGATAATTGCATGACAAAATATAGGTTTTTTCCTTTTGGCTGTTTGAAAGATATTGTTATATCAGTGGATAAAAAAGAAGCCCAACCTAATATGCCATTGGCTGCATTTGAAAAGAACGGAAGCCTCAAAACATCTTTCTTTCCTTACTAGTGTTCAGAAGAACATGCTGGCAAGAGAGTGTGGGCATATAGTGTTTTACCTCTAAAGAAGCCTGGGCATTTTGAATCACAGAAAAGAGCTGGAGAGTGATTTACCTTTATTTAGCCTGTTTTTCAAGTGCATTCAAACCAAGACAGACTTTTCATTCCCTTCAGGTGTTTGGTAACTAGGACAGAAGAACAACCTTGGCACACGCCACTGACAAATTTAAATCCTGAACAGACCTGAGAAGAAAATCTAAAATACATCAAAGCCTTAGATGAATCTGAGGCTGAAGCATTTGTATCAATAAAAAAGTCTTTTGCTAATGTAGTACTTAATCTGCTTTAAGAATCACAAAGAAGCTATTTTTTCTACTACAAAATACAGCATTCCATTTGCATCTCATGTGCTGCTTAGTGTGATTTCATTGATTTTAGTGAAGTTCCTCTTGTCTTTCAGTAGGATAAATCAGACCAGGTTTCAGCTTATTGTTTCTGAAACTGCTGAATATCCAAGATTTGTGGAGAATGAAACAAGTCTGTTGTAATTTGAGAAAAGAAAAAGATTGAAAAGTGAAAATGTGTGAAAACATGGCTGATTTCAACAAAGCCACACACTACAGAGCCATTATAGAGAAGAAACACAATAGTTTCACCCAAAGTAGATATGACATGAGGATGTTCATTCTGTTAATATGTAGAGTTCTCCACACATAAATTGAAATGTGCAATTGTATGTCCTAGCTTGCTGAAGGGTAAAATTTATTATCAGGCTTAGGTGTCATCTCAGTATTTACATGTGCTTAATATAGTTTGAGCATTTCTATGATGTCCTTCTTTCGGCTGGGATTTAGTTAATTTTCTTCCCAGTAGCTGGTACAGTGCTGTGTTTTGGATTTAGTATGAGAATAATGTTGATAACACACCGATATTTTAGTTGTTGATGAGCAGTGCTTACACTAGTCAAGGACTTTTCAGCCTCTTATGCCATGCCAGCGAGAAGCTGGGAGGGGACAAAGCCAGGACAGCTGACCCAAAGTGGCCAAAGGGATATTCCATACCATGTAACATCATGCTCAGTATATAAACTGGGGGGAGTTGGTCGGGGGAGGGGTGACCGCTGCTTGGGAACTAGCTGGGCATCAGTCAGTGGGTGGTGAGCAATTGCATTGTGTATCACTTATTTTGTATATTCTATTATTATTATTATTATTATTATTTTCCCTTCCTTTTTGATCCATCGACCCTTACAGGATGGATCGACGGGCCGAGGCCAACTATATGAGATTCTGCACTTGGGCCACAACAACCCCATGCCACACTACAGGCTTGGGGAAGAGTGGCTGGAAAGCTGCCTGGCGGAAAAGGACCTGGGGGTGCTGGTTGATGGCTGGCTGAACATGAGCCGGCAGTGTGCCCAGGCGGCTAAGAAGGCCAATGGCATCCTGGCCTGTATCAGAACT
>NW_008824002.1:1228298-1251469 GCF_000699105.1 Pygoscelis adeliae
GGAAGTGGTTGAGTCACCATCCCTGGAGGTATTTAAAAGACGTGTAGATGTGGCGCTTAGGGACATGGTTTAGTGGGCATGGTGGTGTTGGGTTGACGGTTGGACTCAATGATCTTAGAGGTCTCTTCCAACCTTAATGATTCTATGATTCTATGATTCTGTCCTATTAAACTGTCTTTATCTCAACCCACAAATCTTCCTTTCTTTTCCCCTGATTCTTTCCCCCATCCCACTGCGGGGGAGGGGAGTGAGAGAACGGCTGTGTGGTGTTTAGCTGCATGCCAGGTTAAACCACAACACATAAAGAAACAAAGATGACGGAGGGCTGGACTGAAACAGAACTTACACTGAACTTTGGGGGAGGGAGTGGCATTCACAACCCACAGCTGCAAGCCCTGGTTTCTCTGACACAGCATGAGGAGAGCTGGTATCTCAAGAACAAGAAACCATCAAGCTGGATGGGCTTTCTCATTTAACCTGTCCCAACATAAACAAATCAGGTGGCAATTTCCAGGCTTCTAGGAGGTACTTTTAGATTTGTGTGTATTGGATATTGTGGACAGATATTTATTCCTCTGATCTAATTAGGATCTAACACCTAATCTAATTAGGTGTTAGGATAGCATCAAGCCCAGAGTAAGAAGACCCTGCAGAGTTAGACCCTGCTGTTTGACAAAAAGAGCCTACTCTCTGCTGACGCTTAGGTCTGAAATAAATCTCAGTTTGTTTAGCACTGTTAAAATATAGGCAGATCTTGATATGCCCAGAAACAGACACTTTGTCTTCCAGAAAATATGTTGAAGAAACTGATGTGCACAGGAGAATTTAGGGGCCCAATTTCTGGAGGCAGGTAACTACAGGTTTTATGAATCTAAATTTTGTACTCAGGCATTTTATATGTTTTGTTGGTCTAACACTTAAGATGATCAGGCACCCAATGGAATTCACAACACATGAATGGAAGTTTTATGAGAAAACATAAGTGCTTTAAATACCAAAATCTCTCATGCCTCACCAACCCAGTCACAAATGAACATTTTTCAAAGAAAATGTGTACAATTCTAGCCAATATAGTCCATACATTGCTACTATGAGCACAAACTAAGCAAATGTTTTCTCCTGTACATACATACTGGGGCTGATCTCAAGGCAGGTCAAGCAAATCCTGACCATTTCTGGCCCATAAGGTTTAAAACACCGAATGAAAAAGTACAGGGAGAAATAACCACATACCAGGAAACTAGTTCACTTTGTTTTCCTTTTTTAAGCAATAGAAATAAGTGACAATATGAAGAAGCTGAGAGGGCTCTGTACTATTTCACTGCAATAGCAGCCACTTGGTTTCCACACACTTGCAGATTATTAACCAGATGTTATTAATGCCAGAGTTGCTAAGAATTGCTCTTCTGATGCACAAAGTAACTATTGTGGTTTGTCTCTTATCTTTGGAAAAACATGCAAACAAGGCCCTGCAAGCAGGAAAAAAATGGGCCTTCTTCAGTTTGTTGCATTCATACTGTCAGACTCCAGTTAAAAAATCAGTATGACTAGGACAAAAAAAACTTTAATCAGCTTACTGGAAGCCTCAGTCACAATAGTAGCAATGTGCTCTCTGTTAGCATTCCTTTGTTTCATAAAATCTGAAAGATTTTTTTTTTTTCCACGTAATATTCTCTAATGTTAAAACCTGATTTGGAGCAGTATGTGGCTGTATGCCATATCACATTTTTACGCTGAGCAGAAGCATCGTGTGACATTCTGAGGCAAACACCTTTATCCTGGAACCCCACAAGAACTCAGTGGCATCCACTGGCTTACGCAGCACAAGATGCCAAATTGTCTCTGAATTTGGCAGCAGCTTTTGTCACAGTCTCAGTCAAGATGCTACCTGTGGGTAAGGTGCCACCCAGCAGCAGGATCTCTCCAGTTGCTCCTGCTTTCCCTTTCTTCTTAACACACAATGAATAAAGCAATGAGGGAGAAAAAAAAATATGTGGGACTGCTTCCTGGGAAACAAAGATCTCATGAACACTTACACCTTGGTGAGCATATTTACAGGTGGACTTGATGATCTTAAAGGTCTTTTCCAACCTAAGTGATCTTACAATTCTATATTCTTAAGTGAGAGTTTGGACTCACAATGGGAGACTATAAAGCCCTGTGTAAGTAGTACCACAACTGTGTACTCATTCTGCTAAAATTGGCTTTCTAGTCTAGGTATAGCACAGCTGCTGCAGAGCTTGTCAAGCACACAGAAGGCCCCTGTGATGAGGCCCACCTTCACAGAAAGACCTGAGACTCAGCCATTCAGCTGGAGAGCCAACAAAATTCTTCCCACTCGGTGCAAAAGTCCTGCAATCTTCTTGCAGAGGACAGACTGCTGACAGGATGTCTACTTGAATGAGGGTCACATGAACAAGTTGAGGGCAGAGACATCAGTCCTCAGGGAACTGCCACAGCGTGGGCTGGGTAGGGGTACAGATCTTCCTGCATTTCAAAAGAGGGTGACACTGCAATATTTTAAAATCTAACTGTGTAGCAGAGTGGTTGTAGGGCTTGTCTTGAGCAATAATGCTGCAGCTCTGAGTCTATTGATATTTTTGGTGCCCAAAGTCCAGCAATGCAGCCTTCCAGCTGCAAACAGAGGGAAATTCTGGATCGTCTCACCTTGTAGAGGCTAAGACTGCCATTTGAAGTAGAGGAGACATGAAAAAGACGTGAGGATGGTGACAGAATGTTTTCTGGACTGCTGCAACATGTCAGGGCCCTGAGGGTACCAACAGGCTGTGCAACCCCTTCCATCTGCCCCCAAGGGCTGCCTGTGTTCAGGGCTATCCCTGCTGTGACACAGCTGCGTAACCTTGGGTCAGACTGCTGTGAAATCAGCTAGGTAATGAGAAACAGCTGTGAGAAACCCCTTTAGGGCCCTCCCTCAGCCTGGGAACAGCACTTAAGCTCAGGCTCTTGTATGGGCTCTGCTGCCTTGCTCTTTGCTGATCCTGGGGGCTTGGGCTTGGGCTTGGGCTTGGGCTTGGGCTTGGGCTTGGGCTTGGGCTTGGGCTTGGGCTTGCCTCAGCAGGCTTGCTTGGTGATCTATGGACAGCTGCCTGACCCTGCTTGTTATTGCTGGTTCCTCTCTTCTTGTTTGGGAACCATGGGACTGAATTACTTGCTGGTGAGGTTGCAGCCTGGCATTCATCCTTTGCTACTGGCCTGCCACCCTCTAAAGAGCAGCTGGCTCCTGCTGCTCCCTGGCACACTGCTTTAAGAGCTGGTGTGGTTGTTTGACTCTTGAAGGTGTCATCTGCAGCTGACACTTATCCAATGAATCCCTTGATTGAGCTTTTCATGGAAAAAAATTGATTGTGTTTCAAAAACTAAAAATTAATGCTTGTTAGTAAGACAGGCTTTCCTATTGTTCTAGCAGTTTTGAACTTTTCCATATTGAACATATAGATTAGAAATAAATGGAGTTTTTGACATGAGATTGCATTAATACCTTGTACAAGGCATTAGTACCTTTATATATCTGCTGGGAACACCAAAAATATTATATTTTAGTACACTGTTTACCTTTTCTACAGCTGTCTCCACATCAATGACTTGTGAGTAGCCTATGTTCAACTAGTATTCCTCTGCCTTTCTAGCTTCATGTGAAGTCCTGAACCACTGCTATTGGGTTTCTAAGCTCCACACATAAATTGTATACTATTAAAATTTGTACTGTTTCTGTTACTCCAGTCACTGTATTGTCCATGTCTTTTTATCAAGAGTCCTGCTGGATTCAGCTTTGCAGGAAAGCTCAGTGAAGGGATTACTGCTTTCTTGACCCAGATTGCACTGTGTTATGAGTGAAACATTAAAAGCTCTTCATTGCTATCAAAGCTGAGGTAGCCTTGCACAGAAGCAGAACTTGGACCTTTCAGGGTGGGGGAACTTTAAAGTCAAAACCAAATGTAGGTTAGCTGCCTCCACCACTAGGCTATATTTTAACTGGTGTTTCTAGGATTACGATTTTAGACTTTACTAAAATAGATTTTGTTAAAATGTTTTGGGGTTTTTAAGTCTTAAAGAATAAAATCTCATTTTTCTTGTGTCACGTTCTATGAGGTAATCAGCTGCAGCCAGGTCAGCAACAATGCTGTCAGTCTAAGTCAGGACAGTCTGAGTAAACTCTGTCTTAGCATCTTCTCAGCTCTCTGGACAGTTTTGCTGAAGGAACTGAATGCTGGAATACCTTCTCTCTGTCTTTAAATTCATGTGGCTCCCTTTTGTGTTTTTAGTCGTTGAAGTTTAGTAACTGCAATCACTGAAATGAATTTCAATGAAGATATACAAAGGGACTTCCCTGCAACTGAGCTTTTTACATTACTCTACAAACTTCACAAGAGAGTTTGCCTGTAGGACTGATGCACATACGATTGAAATTGCTTAAGAACAGCAAGTTGCGAGTGTTTCTTGATATATCATTTTTCCATTTTTTTTCCCAATCTTCAGCAATCCATTTTGCCTGAAATATGTTATCTCCATAGAAAAGCAGGTTCTAAGAGTGGTAATTCATGACAGTATGTAAGAAGAGATATGTGTTGTTCCATGTACCAGGTGTTACAATAATTTCTTCAGGTCCATATGTAGAATTTAAACACTTTTCTTTTTGCTCTGGGAACTTGCGTACAATGTTGTGTGTGATCAGTACAACGCTGTGTGTGATCAGTATGTGAATTTCTAATATAATTTGCTTTTTGATTGGACATAACAAACATGAAATGCATTCAACAGCATCCTAGTTTCCAAATTCATATCCAGTCTATATAGAAAAATCCAGTCGATATAGTCATTCCTGTTTTATCATAACAAGCCAAGTCAGTTTTTTTCCAGATGTGCATTATTTCCGTTTAGGCATGAACACAGAGATGTGTTACACCTTAGTAAGAAACAAATTTATCTCTGGGGAAGCTGTTTCCACAGTAAGTCTTGAAGGAGGTACACTCTAATAAACAACACAGCCATCTAGTGGTGAAATGGTAACCTGGCCTTTTCATATGGCTGGGCATTTACTTTCAACGCTTGCGGCACCACAAGATGCATGTCCTGGATTAGGATCTTGGATGTGGCAATTTTGAAAGCAAATCCCATATCTGTCTAAGTCTCTTCTATGGTGATCCTTATATTCAGGGAAAATTACTCTCAATACACTTAAGGCACAAAACCTCAACATTCAATTCATGGTAACTTTCGGAAGTGTTAGCAAACGTGAGTAGGTTTTTGTCTAGTTTTGGTTTGGTTTTTTTTTTTGCCAATGTTTCATCTTTTTCCACCTACAAAGTGCTTTAACTGCCATAATACATTTTTACCTAACTCTTTGACCTCACAATTTTAATCTCTTATTCAAATCCTTCAATTTTTCATTGCATCCTAGGCCCTGTTCAATTAATTTCCTCTTTCCAAACTGTAATGACTGAGCAGTCAAAATTTGTGACTGCATAATCTACCAAAGCAATTTGCTCCTTCAGTGAGCTCCACCTGACCATTATTGTCATATTTTCCCTACCTGTAGGCCAGTAAGTATGACGTTGCCATGACCAGTAAAAGGCCACAGGTTTTGTATTGACCTGATAGTGCAGGGTCTCAGGACTTGTCTGGGCTTGCCTTGGCCTGAGCTGCTTTTAGCTGGTTTTAATAATTCTCTGTTGGTCTAGTGATTAATGCCTAGCTTGCTTTGGATAGGCCCTGTGAATAACCTTTACTGTAAAGTTCTGACAGACCAGGGTATTCATTCATTGCCTAAGGAGCAATAGCCCCGTATGGCAAATAAAGCTGAAGGAGGCTATGGTGCAACTTTCAAACTTTAGTTGGGAACCAGGGAAAGAAGCAGACTGTGATAAGAAAGCATGTAAAAGTAGCCCCAGGTGAATGCTAGTATGGAGACAGAAGAGTCCTGTATACACCCCTAAACTGAAGCCCTAATTGGAAATAACTCAGGATGCTGATGACCTGCTGCAACACTGTTTCCCCCACCACCTCTCTGCTTGATGGAGGTTAGTGCCATCAACCTTGTGATCCAAGAGACACGTGGACAGTGAGCATAACACCAAGGAAAAGCAGTAGATATTAGTAAGTGTTGAATAACAATTTTAATGACATCACCAGTAAGGCTTTTCAGTACGAATTTGGACTATGAGTATTACAGTATTACTGTAGCTAGACTAGTCAGTTGGTTGTATTTTAATTCGACTGTTAAGATGATTATTAGGTTAAAAATAAATTCTTGGCTCCGTATATAACATTATGTTCTCTTTTGGCTGTAATAGTTCTTTGAGTGTCATATACCCATAACAGGCACTATCACCTCTACATCAGAACTGAGAAGACCTATTTCACCTTTCATCCTCTCATTTCATTTCATTTCATTTCATCCTTTCAGATTTCCTGGAAACACAATTAGTCTCCAATTTACTAACTTCCACCTATTGAATAGTTAAAATTTATTATATACATCCATACTAAAGGAGAAAAGATTTGAAGAAGAGTTAAATATCAGTACTTAAAGGGGCTTATAAAAAAGATGGTGGCAAACTTTTTAGCAGGGCCTGTTATGACAGGACAAGGGGGAATGGCTTTAAACTAAAGCAGGGTAGACTTAGACTAGATATAAGGAAGAAATTTTTTACGCTGAGGGTGGTGAAACACTGGCACAGGTTGCCCAGAGAGGTGGTGGATGACCCATCCCTGGCAACATTCAAGATCATGTTGGACGGGACTCTGAGCAACCTGATCTAGTTGAAGATGTCCCTGCTCACGGCAGGGGGGTTGGACTAGATGACCTTTAGAGGTCCCTTCCAACCCAAATTATTCTATGATTCTGTGATAGACTGTAAAGCACTTGTTGTTGTTAGTTTATGAACTCCCTGGAATAAAGATTATGTCTTCTATGAGATCTGTAATGCCAATTCTTTCTCATTTGATATAATTTTTCATCATAAGCACCATTTACACCTTCTATCAATTGGAGACATAAGTGACAGCACTAAAAATCAAGTACTGATCTACCTGAATTATATCTTGGGGTTATATAATTTTATGAGCCCCAACTATACCATTTGAGGTTTAAAATGACTGGGATGTTAAAAAAAATATTTTTTGAAAAATCTCCTCCTTTGTGTGAAATGCAATGTTTGTTATAAATTCCACAGAGGTATACAGCTGGGTTGTTGTATCTTGACTCCAGCTCTTTAACTGTTCCAGCATTTGAAAATAGATGAAATAAATATATAAATGAAATTAATGTTTCAAAAAATGGAAGTCTATATAGTTTCCATGAGGAAGAAAAAAAGTTGAGATAATTATTCTCAAGAATGGACTAAGAATTTGGGGTACAAAAGGTAGTTCCACCATATGCAGACTATCAGGAGTCAGAAAGCCAGTATGTGTAGCTCGTGTGAATATTAAGATGTTTTCTTAACATTTTCTTAGTGTCTTTTTAACACTGTCTAGATGCTTGAAAATGTCTGCTGTTGGGTTCCTAAGGCAAGTAGCATGAATTCAATTCAATATTTCAAGAAGGAGCCATTAACATGTGATTTGTCATACACAGTAAACTCTTCCTTCTGGAAAAGCTTTGCCAGAACTTTGCTTTGCATTTGCAATTGCTGTCATGACGAATAAAGTATTGTCTTTTTTTCTCCCCCCCCAAAATAGCTATTGTCAGGTTTTGCTGTTTCTGAAAATTATTGCCTTTTAGGACTTCCCAAAAATAGATGGATTAGCTTTTAGTCTGAATATATAATAAAGAGCTGGCTATACAGGTAATTCACAAAAGATATTAGGATTTTTTTGCCTCCAAACTTTCATAGCACTTTTACTTTTGCATTCTGCTTGCCCTCAAAATTACAGGAAAGAGTTGGTTAAAAAAAAAATCCCAATCCTTTTTTACTGAATAGCATCCAGGTTTCTAAGATTTGTTGGAAAGCAAATGACTGCTGATTCACAATGATGAAGCTACATGCAAAAAGTGTCAGTGTCTAAATCCACTGACATGCAACTTCAAAGATTTGGTTCTAGGTTCATGCTCCTTGCTGGGGAACTATCATAAAATTCTCAGCACTGCAGCACAACTACAGTGTAGTAGTTCTCAAGAATTTTTATTATAATAATTATTTACCTACCTACCTATCTACCTACCTACCTTTTGGTCTTGTCTCTGAAACAGAAGAGGAGCAGAGGGTAGGGAGGGGATGGAAGGTGGGGGAACAGTCCAGGATCTTTTTATGCTGTTGAAGATGAAATTGTGACTATGAAGATGAATTTGCAACTATGTAGTTGCAAAAAAATAGCAACTACAAATTTGCATGAGAAAGAAAATCAGTCATTTTCTATAAAAATTTGTATTGCTAATACAACAAAATATTTTTGTCCTCTAAATTTACCTCATTGTTGCATAGGGTTAGAAATTCTCAAAACCCCACGCTGATCTGTAATTTACAATGATGTAGCCAGAGCCCCAGAATCCAATCCAGCTGAAGTCAGCTGCCTCACCATTTTTCTGTTCCAGATAACATAGTCTAAGTCCCTTAAAAGTCACCTTTTCTGGAGGGGAAAAAAAAACAACCAAAGAAACCTTTGGGTCTTTATCAGAAACACAGTTACACAGCAGAAGAGTTGCATGACAGATAAACTTTTAAGTCTCCTTCACTGTAAGGAAATTAGAAACCAGTATTATTCTATTATTCTACTGTTGGTTGAGGTGAATTTTCTTCTTAGTAATACGGTATTACAGCTACTACCTGTTAGAAGAAAATATGTATTCAAGCTTGAAAGCAAATTTATTTGGACAAGTGACAAGTGGGAAATCTCTTTAACAGAACCTGCCTGAGTTCTCAAAAACCCTTTAGGACCTGTGGAGTGTCAAAGAGAAGGACTAAGTCAGGGCATTCAGATGATGAAACATGTTGCTGATGCTAGCTGTAATGACGACCTGCAAATCTGTCTCTCAGATTATTCCTTTAGATAAAAATAAAAAAAAAATATTAGTGACATTTGTAATAATCTTTTCTTGTTTGCAATCATATATTTTATTCTGTATGATCCTAACTTCTTTCTTTCTCCATCTGTCTTTCAGAGGCTTCTGTTCCACTAGCAATTTTCCAGAGTACTATCTTTAAAAAAAATCCAAAACCGTTGTGAAGCATGACTTGCCTAACAAATACTCAAGTAGTTTGCCAAGCTGGTTAACCCTACTTTCGCGAAACCGATACTAGATAATTTCAGAAACAGAAGGCTTTTTATGGTAAATGCAAAATGTTCCTTTCTGTTCTGATTCAGATGTTAAGTGCTTATCTATTACTTCTGGGTCAAATCTTCAGATTAGTTTGTGAAAGAGCATGGAGAATTAGTGTCCCTGTTTTTCCAACAGCTATTAAAAACAATGCTCTAGATCGAATCTCTAACTCAGAAAATCCCTAAATTCTTATCAGAAGATGGAAAAGATTGTTATCTCTTTTCCCTCTTTCTTATGTTTCTTAAATGATGACCACTGGCTTCTATTAAAGCAACACAGGAGATCAGATGAATCTTTGCTATGACTGTAAAAGTTCTTACAATTACTAGAACACAAGATAAACTGGCTTCAGACTTTTAGCTTTAGTTTGGATAGTCTAAACTATGATACCACATATGACCTTGTGGTATCAGCAATAAGGACATCATATCTATATGCTACCAAGGTCATACTATATTAGAGCATACTCAAATTTGAATTTTCACCAACAAGGTTTTTTTGAGCAAAGTATTTGCTAATCTTGGCTCACTGTCTTTGATCAGTGCAGCAGGCCTACTTTCTCGCAAGACCCCACCATTTCTTAGGCTATCACTTAGAAATTATATCAGGCAATAAGGCTCATGTTGCAGCCTCATTCAGTATGACTGAAATATCAACAGAACGTTTGTCATTGACAATAAAAATACAGAGCAAAGTTTTACTCTCCATTACTAAATCTTATTATTTAGAAAAAGCCTTATTTCCCTGTTGGGATGTCAGTGAGTCACTTCATAAATTTCCATAATGATTCCCCTACCCCTCATTATGATTAGCAGTGCCAGTTGATAAGGGTATTTTCTTCTTTTAAGGCTAATGCAAATGCTTTGCTCCTTAGGAGTAATTTCTCGATAACGTTCTCAATTTTTTTTTACATTCACAATTTTTCTTAATTATAGCCATTTTCTGACAGATACGGTATCTTTGTATAGCTAAAGATTTCACTTGTTACTGACAGAAATAACTAGATTTATGTCCATTGTTTTTAGGACTACACAAGGAATGTGGATTTGAAAATTAACATGTTTTATGGTTTTTTTTTCCTCTTGGTTGAACAAATAATTTTTAAAGAAACCCTTAAAGGGATGTAAGGATATGCTGGGGCTGCAAACTAGACAGAACTTTGAGATTAATCAGCTTGCACTTGAAGCTTATTAAAGCCAAACTAACATACATTAAAACACCGGTGGCAACAATGGATTTCTCTCAACAGAAAACTTCAAACAAGATATAAACAAATGCAGAATTATTTTCTACCCAAAACTCCACCCTGCTTTCCCTTTCCTCTCTGTTTATTAATTCTGATGCCTGCCTCCAGCTCTTCTTTGCAAGTCTCGTTATCCACACCTGCGATGTGTGTTTCTTGTGGGGGATGTGACTGCCCAGCTGAAGCTCTTCAGATGCTTTCAGAAAGTAGGGCTTCTCTTTTCTCTCCAGGAAACTTTGCCTACCCACAGTTGGATTGACTACTCTCCTTCTGATCAGTTGTTTTATGAAAAGTCAAGTATACATCTACAGGCAAGTTATGAAGACCTTTTCTGTCACAGCAGGATGTTAAGGTATATGTATGATGAATCTCATGTCTTTTTTTTTTTAGAGAAAATCTAATCATTTAGCTAGAACTAGAAATTTCAAGTGTCTTTAAAGTGTGCAGTGAGGTCTGTAATGATGGATAGAACTTTATGTGTGTTTGATATGAGCTGCTGACTTTAATGACATATGGTACTCCTATTAGTTCTGAAAAGATGATAGAGATGAGGTAGTATGAAATGGGACTAGGCAGTGTTTGCATTAGCCTTTTGCCTTAAAGTTTGTGTGTCTCCTGGGAATTCCTAGATTGTTTGTTTTGTTTTGCATAACTTAAACTGGAAAGTGGCAGTAGTGAAATGTGTCCTGAACAGGTTGTGGTTAGCAGTCTTTCTGCTTCTGAATGCTCTGTCTTAAAAAATAGAACAGTCACTTTATTGGCAGCTTGGTGTTTTGGGGTAGAGTCTCCGAGTGGAGCTGGCAATCTCTCTGCAAGCAATGGGAGATGAAAGAAATGAATAATGGAGAAAAAAATAACAGTCATGAAATTGTTTGGTGTGTTGCTAACCCAAACTTGGTGTGTTGTTTGTATGCCATGTTATCAAATTTGATGCTTTGGAGGTACTAGATGTTATTTTTGTGTAGTAGAGGCTGTAGGAGTGGAATTGGATGAATGCTTTATTATGGAGGACAGAACATAATAATCTGGCTTGTAATAGTCAAATAGATATCTGAGAAACCAAAAGCAGTGAAAAGGTTTATTTTCTCTTGTTTTTTAAATGTTTATATCAATTTGTTGATAGATTATACTGCTTGGTTGAATTCAGCTCTGATGAGATGCTTTCTATTAGAGTACTAATTCTGACTTTTTTTTTTTTTTTGTATGCCATGTTATCTGAGAATGTTTGGTATAGTGGTAGTCCACTCAAAAGTGCCATGTAGTTGTGGAATGATATTATGTAAAATGTTATTTTTCAACTACCAGTTAACAGCCATGCACCTGGACATAATGTACTACCTACTGTTCCACAGAAACAAGATTCTGTTTAATCTCCAAGAACAGACTACACCACAGGTCTTTTAAGATTCCTAACAGAGATGTCTTCTTTGAGGGTACACCTATTGGGATGCTTGCTAAATGCCTTTGATGAACAAAACCAGCGTATGCTAATATGGGGCCTGCTGCAGGTTCAGCCAAAGCTGTGGGCAATTCAGAGAAATAAATAAGATGAAAGAGAGTGAAATCTCCAAAGGTGATGATATGCCTGTTCATAAAACAGGTGTCTATGAAGTGGCACATGTGATCATGGAGGTGGTCCGTTCCAGGAAACGGTAGAGCTCTGCATAGAGGTGCGAGGAGTTGTTGGTGTTATAGTCCTTAATAAACTGTGCCCTGACAATATTTGCAATTAAATAAAAAGATTAAAGATTTATAGTGTAAAAAATAAACAAGATGCCTACGAATGTATTCTGTGAAAAATGAAGGAAAAAAAGTGTTGTTTGGTTTTTTTTTAAGCTATAAACAAAGGGATAAAGAAAGAATGGACAAAACTGCATTAGTTAAGTTGTGGAAATCAAAACAAAGCACATACTTCTTGAAAAATAAAATCAGAACGAGGAAAAACATAAAGCTGTTACACAGTGAGAGCTGGGGTCAAGCTCACAAGTAATCTGGATCAATCCAAATAACTGATATTTTTGCATTAACACATACATTGATATGAAGAAAAAGACCGCATGTTTACTGGGAAACAAATTGGAAATTTTTCTATGTAACTTGTTAGGAAAGGTATTTCCAGTAGAAAAAGAGGCAGTCTTAAGACTGTCTTGTAAGTCACTGATGAGACCTCTTGTGGGTACAACTCATGAGTTGAACTCAAAGTTAAACAACCCTGAAGAAAGACAGCCAGCATAATAACAACATTGAAAGCTTATGTTGTGGTTGAGAGAAAAATAAATAAATAATTTGGTTTTCTTAGTTTGGTATAACAACAGTTGAAGGGGGAATGAGACTTCTCCTGAAGTCCAAGAGGGGAATGTTAGTGGTGGTTAAGGTAAAGGACAATAATGATGGGAAAGCTAGCAGTTATATAGTCTCCACAAACACATTTAGGCTGAATGCTGGAAGTCAGTGGAGAAGGTGGTGAAATGGCTTTGTGAATGGAGTGATGAGGGCACACATCTTAAATATTTTAAGCTGGGGTGGGATCTTTTTATGAAGGGATTATGAAATCTGTTTGCCGCATCTCATGGACTGGATTGAAGGACCATAAATGTAACATCAGAGGAGAAAGGCAAACGTTCACTGTAGTGTTTTGGAGGCTAATCACACTCCTTAAGATCTAAAGTTAAACCAGCTTCTCAAAAAATGTGCCAAGATTATATATTTTTCACCTGTTTCCACAGGTTTTGAATTTGTTTGTGGTATTATTATCATCTGACTGGTTATTCCATTCCTTAAGTGGAAAAGTGTCCATTCCCTTCTTTATTTTTTTTTTTATTTTCTACATTTCCCCTTCCAGAATCACCTGCCTCTAGCCATGGTCAAGGAAAGAAAGACCGACCTGAATTCCTTTTGTTGTGCTTCTCGCTTTGAAAGTCTCTGAATAGGCAGGATTGAAATATGTCCTATTGAAAACACTTAGGTTTTCATATTGGGAGTGATCTCTCCTTACAGAATATTGATATTCTTCCTTTCATGAGATGAGGCTGAAGCCTCTCTTGTTTCTAAAGAACGTATTTCAATTTAACAGATGAAATGCATAATTCCAAAAGATTTTTACAGTGCTCTTCAGTACGTACTGAATGTTCTTTAAAATTCCGATTATAGGTGTGCCCCTTAACAACAGGAAGCCAAATATAGTCATAAAGCTGCTTTTCATACTACGGGGGGTGGGGTCAAATATGAAAATAAATTGCAGGACAACTATATATATCGAGTATATTCTTTACAGAAAAGCACTCTTGCTCCCATGTAAGAAAGAAGAGAGCCTTGGTTGATAATATTACTTACGTAGAGCACGCAGCTTGGACCAATATCTTTTCATTAAAAAACTTCAGGCAATGTCATGATAATGTTTACAAGCGTCCCACATTATCTTATTCTACTTGAAATATCGTATTCTATTTGAAATATTTTTCAGTAATAATTTCAAATATAATCTATCTGATAAATGAGACTTGAATAAGACTGTTTGTTTAAAATTAAATAACAAAATATATTTAAAACATTTTTAGAACAAAAATGAGGAAGAGCTTGAGGTTTCTGTGCCCATTTTTTTTTTATATAAAACCTCCCATGGATAAGGTTGTGGATTGAAATTGTAGAGCAAAGTAAAATGTTAAAAGCATTCACTAGCTAAAAGTGAAATGAATAACAAGTAAAGTAAATGTGTTCTTTGTCAGAGATTCCAGTCTCCAGTGCGTATGGGTGTTTTTGTTGGTTTATTGGTTGGTTTTTTGTTGTTTTTTTTTCTTTGCAATATCAGGTCAGCATGGCTGAGATCTAGCCAGTGGGATCTAGAATGAGCTGAGGTATTTTCCATGGTGGTGACCAGTCAGCTGAATAGCTCTGCCTATTTAAACTCTGTGATGGGAGTTCAGAAACCTGGCTCCAATGTAAATACCTAACTTGGACTGACTCGATCTCCAAATGGATCTTGTCCTGACAGATGATACTGAAGGGACTTGCAATGATTTAAGCTGGTAGATGCAACTTAGATGGATCTTTGTTAAGCATGTTTTATTATGGTACTGTTATGTTTAAATGTTATTGAATGTTTCTGAAGTTTCAGTATGGATCTTGGATGTTATTCTGACATTTCTACACTTCAAAGTGGCATTTCAATAGCGGGGGGGAAAAAACCCAAGACACAAAAAAAACCCACAAAAAAAACCAAATTGGAACAGGAAGGGAGATGGCAAGATAGAAAGGTTAATGCACGTTTGTGTGCATTTTTTTTTAAATAGTGAAAACGTAATTATGTCAACTTACACCTTAAATGCATGCAGCTTAGGATAGACATACTTGAAAACTATGCAGAGGTCTTTATTCCTTAAATGTACATGAAGAAGAACATGTTGAACATCAGAGTAGCTTATAGTCATATTTTGTGGTGTCCATTTAATGCTGATTCACAACAGAGGCTACAGCTACTTCATAAAATAGCAGGTGCCGAATGTCTTCTACAGTAAGAGCCAGCCTGCCCACTTTTCAAATTTGAAACCAAGGAATAGCCACAGAGTAATTCAGTGGGCTATCATCAGAAAAACAGGGTGGGCGGAACTTGTACTTCCTCATCAGTAAGTAGGTAATTGCACTGAAAGCCTTTTTCTGTCAGAAAAATGCTAATTCAGGAAAATCATCTATTTTGTTGGAATGTATTGGGGTTTTTTTCAAAAATTGTTGTTTGGGGAGGCTGAATGTGCAAAGGGGAGCATGCTGAAGTCAGTCAGTTAAAGCATTTACTTTGGATACAAGAAACTGGTTCTGTGTGATTTTTTTTTTTTTAAAAAAAACCCACCCCCCGCCCCGGCAAGCATGTGCTCCTGAGCCCTCGGCACACCAAATGGGTGCTCAAACCCATTATGTTGATGGCAACCTGGGCTATAACTGTTTTTTCTTCTCTTCTGTCTTTTCCTGAGAAGTTCAAAGATATCATTTTTGTCCTAATGTGAGATGAAAACTTTGATATTTTCTCATGAAACTATACTCCTGTTCTCCAGGCAGCCCTGGAGGACAATGAATGATAGGTATCTCAAAACCCTCAAAATAATCCACATTGTTTCTGACAGCTCTGACAAACAGAATGCTATTAGCTGAGTCCCAAAGGACAGGTTAGTAGACCAGCCAGTCCTCTACTGTGAACATATTTATCATCTTCATTGTTTTCAAGATTATGAAATGGACAATTCCAAAGGGCATGGGTTCTGCTTCTGGAAAATAGAAGCTCCAGCATTAAGGCAACTCTAGTTGCCCAGTACACAAAAGTAAACATCAGTGTCATGTCTAAACAGTCCAAAATTTAAGTTAAAGAAATGTCATGGTGTGGTTTAAAACAAATTAAAAGAATTCTTCCAAACCCTCAGACCAGTCACTGGAGTAATTTTTTTTTTTTTCCTGGCTCCAGGTTTACATTGATCACTTTTTCACAATATAACTAAGCTCTCAGTTGATTCAAGAACTGTTGCATTCCAATAATTTTCTTCTTTCCAATGTCTTTTAGCTATTACTAATTATTTATTTGGTTGCTAGCACTAGTGGGTCAAATTCTGCTCAGCTAGGGTTTTGACATTTGTTTTGCTTGATCACAGTAAAGAATTTAATACAATCAGAATGAAAGGGTGTTATGTAACATATGCAAGGGAGAACAACCTGCTGAATAGCCAAAATCTCTTTATTCCATGACTTTAGCTGGAAATGCCACAAGAGCTCATTAGATCAATGGATTAGCAGAGATTGCGATGTTTATTTGCAGTATTTTAGCACTTCTGATCTACTGCTGAAACAATGAATGGAAATTCAAGGCTAAATGAACCCACTATGGGAAAAAAAAAAAAACAAAACATCCCCCCACCCCAAAAAAAACATTAAAACAACCCAGAGTTATTATAGTCTCTTATACTTAAACAGAACACCACCGCACACACACACATAGAAATTTGCTAAGGATTTATAAAACAGTTGCCCTTTCAATTTTATCTAGTTATTCAAGCTCTAAAATATTAACAGGTATATTTGTCTCTGAAGCTGTATTGCAGTTTAGTATTAAAGTAAAGTATGCCTTGGTTGAAAAAGAGAGCCATGAAATACTTGCATTTCAGAAGTTATCACAAATGCCATCCTTGGACTCTTTGTAAACTTAGCAATAACAACATGAGACTGATGAGCAATTTCTAAAAATTTATTGCTATGGAACTGTAGCTTTTTCCTTCTGACTTGCTCCTATTTTATAGGACTAATTGACACATGAGAGTTGCTAGTGCATGTTTAACTCTTCTCAGCCACTGGGGAGTTAGGTAATCTTTCTCTATGTAAAGAAACATGTTATAAAGAAGTAGCAGACTTTATACAATACAGAAGATTTTTGAAATATGTGGTTCATACAAATGTCATTAAGGTGATCTTTTTTTGGGGGGGGTTGCAATTTTCTAAGAGCCTGTTTATGTTTTACAAATATATTTGTGAAGTAATTATAACCTGATTGCAGTTACTGAGCATTTTTCATAGTAAAATATCATTGTATAATGATATTGAATTATTTTAATGAACAAGGAACATGATGTTGTAGATATGAATAAAATCTGAAGTTTAACATAGGTGACATCCACTGGGGGATCATAAGTATCATTCAGTGTAAAAAGGCTCCTCCACTCTGCCCTGTGTTCATTATTCTGCCTTTGAATCCTGGCATCAGAACCACCTTCCTTTTAGTTGAGTAAGAACAGATGTCTCTCCCTTTGGAGCCTGTCTCTCTTATTCAGCCAGAAGGCTCACTTTTAAGTTACGTGAGGCAAGAGGTAGTCTCTCTCCCTGTGAAGTTAAGTGAGCTGTCAATCTCGGGCCCTGCTGACTGAGGAGCAGGGAACCAAGATCACAATGGTACAAGAAAGCTGTACTGCTGATATGCTTGGATGTCAGGAAGAGATTCATTAGAGCTAAAATGCCATTCTTAAAAGCACTGCCTTCAGTGCAGCAGTTGCTTTTGTTCTCTGCTAACCTTGTGCTTTCACTCCTCGGGATAGCTAGATCACATATCCAACAGCAAAAAGGATTTAGCCTTCATATGTAGACCAGAGAGGCCTTGTGAGGATGTCATGAAAATTGGTGGAACAATAAATCTGCTTCATTGCTGTATCTAAGTGAGGTTAGAATTAATACTCTGATGCTCTTTGGTAACTCAGCCTTGGTGGCTTTTAATAGGTTTTCACAGTTTGCTTGAGCACCAGTGTTTCTTGCAGCTTTCGGTGTTTGTTAAACAGATTAGAGGTACAGTGAAGACACTTTTTCCTTTTCTTGATTTCCTTTACACTGTTCAAATACCCCATTAAAATAATATAAAATAAATATAATTTATAATTATAATAAATATATATTATAATTTATAATAATAAAATAAAGTGTAAATTTTAAACTATTTTCACACCATTGAAAATAACAAATCATAGTATATCTGCTGCCTTTGAGAATTTACAGAAACAGGTAAACTGCATTTTTAATATCTATTCACTTCTAGAGGGTTTATAGAAGGATGGATTTCCATACTGAGACTCAATAATAAGACTATGTTTTATTCCTACATGCCAAAATAAAGTAGCCACAGCACAGAGAGAAGCATATTTTAGTTTTGCACACATGACACAATATTTCCTATTAGGCAGTTGTGGCTTTAGCAATGGAGCTTTGAGGTGCCTTTTAATACTGTTATAAAATGGTTAATTCTTCCTGTGTTTAAGGAACAGTCATTTAAGTCACAGTTGTATAATGTGGATTCAAGACTCTAGTTTCCCATGTCCCACTCTGTAAAAATTGGGATAATAGTCTTCCACAGAGATGTCATAAACACACTACTGATTGTGCAGTTACCCCACCTTTGGAATGGGCATTTATGGTTATCTAAAATGGATTGATAAGTTCTGCGGCAAACTCCAAACTTTTCACTAGAGTTTTGCATGGCTTGTAACCGAGGAAAATTCAAAGACTGCAAGCAAATAGTAACCTTGCTTCTGTATACTAGGGAATTGCAATCCTGCTATATCCGTAGTCGCAAAACAGGAATGCATTAAATAAGGTTATGATTGTGCCTAAGCACAAAGAGGCATCAGTTTCTTTGTAGAGAGAGAGTGGAACAAGCTTGCAGCAGTTTTAGGAACAGTGTCTTGGGAAAAGCAGGAGTATGAGAAACTGTTTGCTGGCAGGCTGAAGTTGTTCAAACACAGCTGTCTTTGCTGGAGTTCTGAAAGGGGTGTAACACCTGTGAATTGTAAAATCCACTGCTGATCTTTCCATCAAGACACCTGCTCAGGCATACAAATAATTGTGAATAAATCAACCTTGGGAATTTGGTATTCTCTGCTGGTATCCACTTATTTCTTTCCCAATGAATTAATTGCAGCACCTGGATTCGACCACTGGGAAATTACAGCAATATCTCTTTTCCCAGAGTTCTGTACTTTTATATTGTAAGTATTGTGTTCCACGTTTGTTTTTTTTTTTTTTATACTACGGTTATGATTTCACCACTTTATGTATGTGGCCGTCTGAGTTCTACTATAAAATTAGGAGAACCTACCAGGCTCTTTGCCACAAAAAATCATTCAACAACTTGCAACCTAAAGGAACGTGGTAAGAACTCTAGGAAGGAGAAGCACCAGTCTAACAGTTTGAGGGTTTTTCACTAGTTAATGTCAAACACTACTGGAGAGATTTTCTTCCTGCACTTATGTCTAACTCACATCTTTTTTTGCTGTAAACAATCTAAAATGTTCTACAGAGACAACTGCTTGACTTTATCACAGTAATCCTTTACTTCAGGGCTTACAACCAGGATAGACTTTTTTATTGCTTTTTTTATCTGGAAGACACTGGATGTCATAGTGCTATGAGAACAAACTGTTACAGGAATTGGAGTTCTTCCCTTAGATTGATATTCTTCAGGATATTTGTGTCTATTGGCAGGTCTTATTTACATTCTGCTTTCATGTGGGTATTTTTAAAAAAAAATCTAGAATTCTCCAGTGACATGATAAACCTTATATTTAGCTTCATAGTGATTTGTTTTAATTTGAAATTATTTTTACTCTAATGTTGATTTAAGAAACAGACCATACTTGTGAGTTTCTTAAAGATGAATAATTTTTAATATTGTCAATTCAGACCTATAACTGTGTAAGCAAGCAATGTTAAACTGCAGCTCAGTAAGGCAGGGCATTTTGTGCTCTTCCAAAAAAAACTATTAAATTCAGTGGTTAGTACTCTTTCACAGAGCCTTTTTTATGTTCTTTCCTGTTTGCTTTCATTAAACTAAAGTAACAACATCTTTGTGCTGAGAATTACCTGTAAGTAAAAAGTGGAGTGGGAATTCTAAGAGTCACTTTTTTTTTCTTAAAGGTGTTGTCAGGTGTACGGGATTTCAGACAAAGTTGCATACCTGCCTTCTAGAAATCACCTTCTAAGTGATTTTGAACTGGGAATCCAAAATCACTAGTAGTGCTTGAAGCTGTAGGCAGGGTAATACAAAATGGTGTTTTATTTTATTTAGACCTGAATGCTGTCAGCAACCAGTTGCTGACATTCACTTGCTGCTGTTTTCCAAAATGCTGATAATGGTCATCGTTGAATACATTTCTACAGGCATTTATCTGAAGAGAGGTGTTATGGGTCTGATTAAAAGGTCTTATGCATAGCACTGGGTTTCTTGTGCTAAGTGCAGATCAGAACAGTTCAACAGCTGGTTTGGTTTGGTTTTTCATGGTATGACTTTTGGAGGTCTATCAGTGCAAAAACCCTTGGGGTTGTTGACGTCCTGTGTCATTGCTGCAGGAAATGATATCGCATCAGCCCTTTTATAAAACAATTAACCTCTATTTTTAGATGACTCTGGAAGGCTGTTCCACAGTCTTTAATGGCTAGATAATTTTTGTCTTAGATCTACAATATTGTGGTGGGTGAAGCTTGGCTGACTGCCAGACCCCCACGCAGCTGCTCTCTCACTCCCCCTCCTCAGCAAGATGGGCAGAAAATAGGATGAAAAAGCTCATGGGTTGAGTAAAGACAGGGAGATCACTTGCTAGTTATCATCATGGGCAAAACAAACTTGACTGTGGAAGATGAATTGCCAATTAAAAATGGAGTAGGATAGTGAGACAGAAAGACAAAACTAGAAATGCTTTCGCCCATCCCTCCCTTCTTCCCAGGCTCAACTTCACTCATGGTGCTTCTACATCCTCCCCCACTGAGCAGCACAGAGGGATGGGGAATGGGGGTTGCAGTTGGTTCATAACACTTCATCTCTGCTGCTCTTTCCTCTTCACTCTGTTCCCCTGCTCCAGCATGGGGTTCCTCTCATGGGATACAGTGCTTCATGAACTGCTCCGACATGGCCCTTCCCATGGGGTACTGTCCATCAGGAACAGAGTGTTCCTGTGTGGGCTCCTCTCCATGGGTCACAGTTCCTGCCAGCAGCCTGCTCCTGTGTGGGCTTTCCGCAGGCTGCAGCTTCCTTCAGGGCATATCCACCTGCTGTGGCATTGTGTCCTCCATGGGCTGCAGTATGGATATCTGCTCTGATGTGGTCCTTTCCATGAGCTGCAGTGGGACAACCCACTTCACCATGGTCTTTCCATGGGCTGCAGGGGAATCTCTGTTCCGGGGCTTGAGGCACCTCGTCCCACTCCTTCTTCATTGATCTTGGTGTCTGCAGGGTTGTTTCTCTAACATTTTTCTCACTCTTCTTTCTCACAACTGGCATGTAGCATTTTTTACCCTTTCTTAAATATGTTATCACAGGGGCACCACTGGTGCTGCTGATGGGCTGAGCTTTGGACAGTGGTGAAGCTGGCTGGAACTGGCTCTGTCTGACATGAGGGACAGCTCCTGGTCTCTCCTCACAGAAGCCACCCTTGCAGGTCCCCACAATCATAACCTTGCCACATAAACCCAATACAAATATTAATGAATAACTTACACTGAGTAGTATGAGGCTTTTCTCTAACTGCTTTCTATTGTGACTTTTTCCCTGAGGAGCAGTAAGAGTGAACTGCCAAATACCTGTGTGACCTGGTGTTTGATATCCACACTTAAAATAAAATTTTTCAAAGGATATTTTTCTTGTGTTTTCCTGGTTCACAAAGAAACTGTTTAATAATTCCTATAAATTAGTTTTAACTGTCACTGAAAAATATGTGGAGAGAGAGGAACTGTTTTGTTTAAATGCCAAATCTCCTGTAACCTTAGCGAGTAATATGTACCTAGTTAAATTACAGTTGTAGGCTTTCCTTTGGTTATAATAATGTACTTTAAAAAATGTGATTGTATTCAACTCAGGCTTGACTTATGAACTCATAACAATTAAATTTCCTAACTTGGTGTTGTAATGATATATATAACAGCTTCTCAGGTCATGATTTTTTTTCCATCTTACAGATTTTATTAAACCAATTAAGTTTTTAGCTAGGAAAGTAGACAAATGTAGCGATTTTTAGTGTTTATTAAAATATTCTATAGCAGAAGGAAGAAATTATTTGAAGTTTTGAAATGTTATTAAAGTAAATGAACTATGAAATTTTGAAACTTAATATACAACTTCTTGTTAAAAACAAAATGCTTAAAATCAAAGAGTATGTTCTTAATATTGCAGTCATGCATAAGCACCCATTAGAACAACAGCACATTATTACCAATTACTCAGGAATAATGGAAGCTTTACACAGCTTTTAGGTATGGCAGCAGAAAGTTTCATCAACTATGACAGTTATGGATTGCTAAAAATACTTGCAAATTGGAAACCAAAGGTCACATCAGCTATTTCACTGATAGTTTTGGAGACTTACAATAGACTTCTGTAAAATAATGTTTTTATAGGATATGCATCACTTCCTGCTCCAGTTATGAGTGATAACCTTTATTTGATTTGTTGAGTCTATTAAAGTAGATATACTATTTCACTGAATATTGACATGGATGCCCATGCAGTGGCTCTGTAGCATGAAGCAGTCCTTTGCAGTGCTGCAGACAGTTCATACCGTGACACTTCTGTATGTACTTTCTTTTATTGATTAGTATGATTGCTGGGATTTACTTCACCACTCCAGTGAGCTTGCTGAGCAGATACTTATAAATCTCTGAAGTGTTCCCTGACAGTAGAGAATTGATGAAAATTACCTTGTAGTTATTAGAGGTTTTAATTATTTATTATTGGAGATATGGTGAAGTCTTATTTTTATATAAACCCCCTTGTTTATTTTCAGTTTAGGAATGCCAAAACTTAAAATCTCCATTGTATATATCACCACAGGATCTTTATGACAAAAAATTTTATGGTTTTCTGTGTCTCTCTGAAACCCTGGTCTGAAGAACAGCTTTGAGCTCTGGAGCAAAAGAAATACTTCCTTTTTTATTTATAGAATCATAGAATAGTTTGGGTTGGAAGGGATCTCTAAAGGTCATCTAGTCCAACCCCCCTGCTGTGAGCAGGGACATCTTCAACTAGATCAGGTTGCTCAGAGCCCCGTCCAACCTGACCTGGAATGTTTCTAGGGATAGGGCATCCACCACCTCTCTGGGCAACCTGTGCCAGTGTTTCACCACCCTCAGCGTAAAAAATTTCTTCTT
>NW_008824002.1:1252029-1304612 GCF_000699105.1 Pygoscelis adeliae
GACCCAGGTGCAGGACCTTGCACTTGGCCTTGTTAAACCTCATGAGGTTCACACAGGCCCGCTTCTCAAGCTTGTCTTGGTCCCTCTGGATGGCATCCTGTCCCTCTGGTGTGTCAACCATACCACTCAGCTTGGTGTCATCTGCAAACTTGCTGAGGGTGCACTCGATCCCACTGTCTATGTCATTGATTTCATCACCTTTGTGTCTAAATCTTCCAGTAAATGTTATTGCAGTTTATTGACTGACTTATGCATCATGCAACTGCTGTTTGATCAAAGGATGAATACTAAGTATAGCATTTATCCTCACATCTTCTGTTTGGCACCAGATGAGGGTTACCAGTAGCAGCACAGAATTACTTACAAAGAAAGCCAGTCATCCTTCTATAATTTTGAATTTTGATTAACAATGAGTTAATAAAGTGTTTCATTTGACTTTAGAGCCAAAACAAGCATTTAAACCAAAGACTCTTTATTGGCCAAGAATTCTGGATTTCTTGAAATGTATAAAGAACCCTAAAAAATGATGCTTTTTTGGCTCATATCTTAGGTGTGACTGTCAAATAAAATATTTGCAGGCCCCTGAATAGTTCCACTCTGCAGGCTATATCCTCTTCTGGTGACAGCATATGGCTAAACAACCACTTTTAACTGCTGTTATGGCATCTCCATAAATCACAGTGATGAATGACAGTAAACATATTCTCCACAGAAATTCTAAGCATACCATAACTTACTATCAATGATGACTGCACCAGCATGTGGTGGGTTGACCTTGGCTGAACGCTAGGTGCCCACCAAGCTGTTCTATCACTCCCCTTCTCAGCAGGACTGGAGGAGGGCTGGGGGGTGGGGTGGGGTTTAATAAAGCAAAAGCAAAGGCCGTGCATCAAAGCAAATGAAAACACAAGATTTATTCTCTACTTCCCATTAGCAGGTGATGTCTGGCCACTTCCTGGGAAGTAGGGCTTCAGTACGTATAGCGGTTGCTCCGGAAGACAAATGTTGTAATAATGAATGCCCCTCCTCCTTTCTCTTAGCTTTTATTGCTGAGCAGATGTCATATGGTATGGAACATCCCTTTGGTCAGTTTGGGTCAGTAGTCCTGGCTATGTCCCCTCCCAAGATCTTGCCCACCCCCAGCCTACTGGTGAGGGGGGAATATTGGAGAGACAGCCTTGATGCTGTGCGAGCACTGCTCAGCAGGAGCCAAAACACTGGTGTGTTATCAACACCTTTCTAGCTACCGCTACAAAGCACAGCACTATGAGGGCTGCTATGGGGAAAATTAATTCCAGCTCAGCCAGACAAATACACAGCAAAAGATGCAAGACTAATTAAAAATAAGATTTCCCAGGACTCAGCATCACTTACTCTAGCCCAGCTTTCCACAGGAAAGGAAAAGGTAACATGTTTTTTGATCAGAGTTCTCTACTCATTTTAAGTGAAAGCTCCATCTCTGCTGGTAGTCTTCAAATGAGCTAAAGAGAAGACGTTCCTGGAGTTTTAGCCTGTCATAGAGCTGAGCATGTCGAAGAAACTCTACATTTAAAAATGGAGTTGGGAGCTTGACAAAGAAATACAGACTAGCTTAGCCAGATATATTGATTACTCATCTTACTTCACTGGTGTCAGTCACATCACCTCACCTCATGCTATTCCTATTTATTGATAGTTTTGCTGGTGCTGGGCAGGACAGCACCAGGAGGGGCCACAGACTTCTGCCTTGAGGTGGGTTCTCCCACCTCAAGAAAGTGAAAGCAATGCATCTGTGAAAGCAAAGTTGAAGAGAGGAAAAAATAAATTGTTACCTGGAATATTGCAGCACATGAGTTCATTTAGGATCTTTTCCAGTACACCCTCAAAAATAGGTTGCAGTGCCCTTAGCTCCTTTCAAAACAGCATCAAAACAAGTGACGTGACCAGGCTATTATACTTAAAATACTATTGAATAGAAAGCATCCTCTGGCTTTAGTAACTTGTGTCTTAATTCACGAATTTTTGCCAATTAATAAGAAATGAAGTTAATAAAACATACATATATTAATAAGTAAGCATTTTTTTCTGTACAAAGTTAAAGTCTTCAGATGTTTTTCAGACCTCTACAAAAGCCAAATATGGTACACTTGCAATGAAGATGTATTCTTCCTTAATGCAAAGAAAATAAACTTGAAAAAATGTCAGCCTGAAACTATGGGATTCTTCATGGAACACTGTCTCTTTAATGATCAGCATGTACAAGAACATAATTTTCAAGAAGCAGCTATAGATAAGAATCCTCCCCATCGAATGTCATAATATATTATAAGCTTTGGAAAAGCACTTATTTGATCAGTCATATTTTATAACTAGTATAAATTTGCAGGTTTGCACATTTTGTAGATTTGCTTAAAGGCTCTGCTAGGTAAGCCAAATTCTCCTGGGGTAGCTGCGGAGGTTACTGTACCTAGAATAGCAGAAGAAACTGTGTCTTATAGTTAACGCACTGCATAATATCCGAATCTACTAAGTTTTGCCTTTTCTGTTTACTTCCTTGGATGTTCAGCAAAACACCTAATTCTTACAGATTTTTGTGTGTTTGATAAGTCTTTATAGTTGTCAATACTTCGCAAACACTGACGTGCATGTGTGACTTTACTTGTGCTCTCTCTAACTGCGGGTCATATTCTAGCAGTTTATTTGGGGGTTTGTTTAGCAAGCGTGTACAAGAACTTGTTACTTTACCAGAAGAGAGAATAAAACTGTAGTATATGCCTGGTGGAAAACCAAAGGGTTTCTAGTTTTGCTCAAAGCTACTATCCAAACTACTCAGTACACTTCTCAGTGTACGATGATGAATACCATGTGCCTATGATCACTAATGAGGAGTCTTTCTTTTAGCCCACAGTCTTTTAGCTCCATCTTTTTAAAGGGTCTGCTTAAAGTTAAGTGTTTCACTTGAAATATTCAACGGGTTGTATTATTTGTAAATGTATAGGGTCATTCTGGAGATCAAGCAACATTCTATTCCTTTAGTTTTAAATTATTTCTGCAACATCAAATTAGGAAGAGCAGCTGGGTAACAACAGAGAGGACTGCTAGGTAAACGACTTCATGACTAGTAAAGTGGCAAAAAATATTATTACCATAGAAATAAATCCATCCTAGTTTGAAATAAATTTGCAAGACCAGCCCCATGAGATATGTCTTAAATTTGACTACAATTCTTTTCAAGAATATTTAGGAATGTGGCAAACTGAATACCAGAAATAAAGCAATTCTATGCCCTACCTTGGAAGGGCAGCCCTTACGAGACTGTCACGCTTTTTCCATTTGCTCTTTTACTTAAGAGCAAATTCTCCTGTCTTAGGCTGATTCTAGGAGCAATCATAACAGGTACTAGGTAGAAGACAGGAAATGGATCCTCTAAAAATCTTGTAAAGGAATATGATGCTGCTCATATGAATTTTTCTACTGGCTACTATGTAAGCACTGCTCAGGGGGTATGTGTACGTTTTTGTGATCAGAGCAAGCTGTCGCACTATGTTTGTTGAAAGAGACTTTCTTCTTTACCAATCCATTTCTTTTGGTGCTGATGTTAATACTACAGTTACTGAGAAATCATTCTACGTAGCTGGCTTCTATCATGTTCTGAGAACAACTGCCTTTTGACCATGGATTTTTCTGAGCTCTTAATTTACATTTCAGCTTCTGAGCCTTTTGAGAGCTGTTTGATTTTTGAGATCCAAATAGTTTCACTGTGGGCTCTGTCAAGCACAGCAGCTTTGCTAATAATTACTAAGTTTATTTTGACTGCTATTATGCTTTAAGCTGTCATTTTTTTCAGAACTATCTATTGTAGCCCCAAATTTTGTTTTCTTTTAATAGTGGTAGACCCATTACTATATATAGACAGCTGGGATTTTTTATTTTTTATTACTTGCATCACTTCACACTTATGTTCAATTTCATCTGCCAGTTTATAATCCAGTCAGTTTCATAAAGTCTTCTGCAGTTCTTCGCAGTCATCCTTCAACTCTTCTATTTTGAACAATGTAATTTCATCAGCAACCTTTGCCACTTCATTGTTTTTTCCTTTTTCCAGGTCATTTATGTATTTGTAATATTGAACAGCATGCAACCCAGCACATGTGAAACCCTCTTCACAGCCTTTCTCTGCTATGGAAATGTACTTTATCCAATCTTTCAACAAATCGTGTAGGACCTTCCTTTTATCCCATGACTACTTAGCTTGTTTAAGAGGCTTTGGCAAGTAATCTTCTTGAAAGCCTTGTAGCTGACAGTATCGGTTGGATCTCCCTTATCCATGAACTTGTTAACTATTTTAAATGCTACTTCCCAAGCCTAATGGTGCTCTTTCACTTTTGAAAAGCCATTCTGACTCTATCTGATATCATACTGAACAATGTTTCTTTTGACGTGTTTTGGGGTTGTTGGGTTTTTGGGATTTTTTTTTTTGCCCTCTTCTAGTAGTTTCTGCTACCTTTCCCAGTGCAGGTGGCAAGCTTACAGGCATTTGTTTTCCAGGATTTTATCTGGAAGCCTTTAAAAAAAAAAATAATGCTGCTTTTTGCCAAAGAGAATGAATACAATTAAAACTTATCTTTATGTACACCTGGCTACCTGGGTACTGTCAAACAATACTGTTTTGACAGCATGTAGCTCAGCATATTGAGCAATGGTAGTACTGGGATAAGTACTGACATAGTTACACCAATACAGTAATCACCTTTGTGCTTTTGAAATTGGCTCATATATCCAGATGAGTGAGCTGTGGTTGCAGCTTGACCACAGCATAGAAATATTCCAGCTATGAGGCAAATGTGAGGGAGAAACGATTCCTGGTGCTGCTGTCTTTGGGGCTGCGCCTGGTTTAAGAATATTTGGAGGATGCTTAGAATCAGGCCTAGATCATCTAATGATAAAGCAATGCTTTTTGATAATACTGATCGAGAATTTCAGGCAGCTTTTCTGTTTTTATCATATGCAGGGTCAGAAAGACAGCCATACCTCAGTAGGAACCTAAGCAACAAAGGAGTTCTGGTTCTTTCAGTATTAAGCACCAGTTGAAAATGTTGATTTTGTTTGTTGGTTTGTTTGTTTACATAGTAGACTTTGTGGGCTAAGCTCTTAGATTGCTTTAAAAGTGGGAATATACTTTGTACCTTTGAAGAGTATTGTGAAAATACACTTAAAATTCACACTACTTGTATAAATGGAAGTTACATAGATGCTAAAGAAGGATTATTCAGATATTTGTTTGCAGGGTGGCCACTATTTCATCAAACAATATGAAGAACGTGCCCATATGGTGTCTGCTAGATTTTTTCCCTCCTGTTTGGCGGTCATAGCTAGTTGCTCAGTAATCCCAATAGTGATTATCTATGCTGCAAGTCTTCCTTTGGACGACAAAGTTGAGAGCTGGGGAAGCTGAGAAGGCAGGCTTGTCTGACAATCAGCAGAGAACAAAATATTTTTATGTGAACTGCCCCATGTACTTTTGTGAATGTCAGTGTGGAAGAACTTGACCTTTGTATTTCATTCATGAGACAGAATGCCCTTAGCATATAAAGGGAAACAATTGGATGTGCTTCCAGATAAAAGGAAAAAGTTGGTGAAGATGCTAAACAGAGAGTCACAGTTTTGTATAAGCTGATTATCAGTAAAGTGCACTTTTTCTGTTCTCTTTACATGTGTTAGTCTTGCAGAAAGAGAATATAATATTTACTTTTTTTTTTTTTTCAAGTCATCTTAGGCTGTGAAAACCCAAATTTCATTGGCTTAGAACTTTTACCATCCAAAGGCTAGAGAACAGCTTTAAAAAATAAAAGTATAACCTCCTGCATGTTTACTATGAAAAGTTTTAAGTTATGAAATAAATGAACACTTAAAAATTGACATTGTGCTTATTGGTGCACAACAAAGATCTTTTTAGGGTGTGATGCATGTTATGCTGGGGATCTGATTTATCAGGGCTTCTTGGATTACAAATCCAAACATGGTTTTATTTTGGGGCAAAGTTGCAATGCTTTGGCTAAAATCGTAGAATCAGTTTTTGGCTGTTACTATTAAATAAGGTTAATTAGTGAAGTTCAAGTTTCAGTAGCAAAGTTCCTGCTGTTTAATGCACCGTTGAAATGTTTGAGCTAGCAGATGTAGTGTCACGACCTCTCTCGCTCTTCATTTATGACATGTGAAATGAAAGCATTACAATAAGATTAATTATCTGAGTAGTTTGAAAGTTTCCAGGCAGAGAAGAAAAATGAAATAGCATCTTGGGTTTAACTATCATTCTATTCATTAGCTGAAAAACTGGTATCACTTCTTTATTTCCTGGGAGCTTTTTTGAAAGGAAAGCTTTTTGAAAGAAAGGATTTAGATACTCAAATCCAGAAGGTTCAGGGATGTGAATCCCCAGTTAAGAGCCACATTTCTCTACAGCCTACATTAAGATGCCTAGGCACTAGAGAAAAATGAAAGTTAAGACTCTCCTTTCCTGAAACCTGTTTCAAGGCTTTTCAATAGTGTAAGCCATATCTGACATTCACTGTCCTAAGGATAAGGACAAAATAACTTAGTTATTTCAGGAACCTTGAGGGAGAACAATTTCTGCCCCACAGCAGCAGAGGCGTTTTTGACTTTGCTAATACATTTGGTGGCTGAGATGAGTGAGAGGAGGTTGGAAAGGGGCTGTCAAAAGACTCTAAGGTGTTTGAGGAGACAGAAGCTTTGATGGTCTGTAGAGGGTATTAGATCCCTCTCCCTTCCATCCCTTCCCCAGCCCTGCCTAATTGTTCACTTACCTCTCTACAGTTCCTCTCCCACAAAGCTACCTAGATCACAGTTTCATAAAAATCTCACCTGCCATAGAAATGGGAAAAGTGGTTTGGGCAGAGACTATGGTTTACTGCTGTTGCAGCAAGGAAGAACGAGTCAGTAATGTCACTTATGGCTGGCAGAGCCACAAAGGAAACATAAGCTGAACCCCGAACAAACAAATTTTAAACATACTACTGCCAAATGTTTCCCTGCACATTTCCTGGATAAACTGGTAAATAAAAATAAACCAACTTATTTTTTGGCTACTGCATTGGGGAAGTAGCCAAAAAATAGGATACTGCTACTATAGGATGCACTGGCATCCTTTGCCAGTGCTCCGTATTCTGTAATCTGGCTGTTTGTTTTGGCTTTTGTTTTGTGGTGTTTTTTTCCTAACAGAAAGAAGAGGTATATTTCACTTTACACTGTGAGCCAATATATAAAGTACTCAGCTGGTGAGCAGGCTGACTTGTTAAAAATCCTTGCTCTAAGTGCCAAGCACTTGGTGGGATCAAGATTTCATTGGTGGCACACCACAAGCACCATAAAGCATGAGCAGACTTCAACAGCAGAATCCTGAGCATGGAGGCTTAGCTAACTGCATTGCTAGGTAACCGCTGAATGATGCTCTAGTATCTCTGCGTTGGAATTTCCAAGCCTTTATATAGAACCGGTCTTTTATTCTTACTCCATGGTTGATTGAGTTGATTTTTTCTTTTTTTTTCTTTTTTTTTCTTTTTTTTTTTTTTTTTAAATTACCACAAGAAATAAAGACCACAAGAAATAAAGATGTAGGAATAGACAGCGAAAGACTTGTAAAAGCACTGGAATCCATCAGAAAAACACTATCTAGAACTGATTGATAACCTTCCCTAATACCACATCCCCATCTGGCTGGAGTTGTATGTCTGTGGCATGACAGAATTGTTGAGGAGAATCCAAAACAAATCTCTCTTCTAAACAAGTCTGCTCCTTTTGATTTATCAGCTCCATGCAGTAGAACTTGTCTGCTCTGAATAAGCATGACCTGAGGTGATCTCCAAGTAGATTAGCTAATGAGGTTAAGGCAGGCAGTGATGAAGACATGACCGTAGAAAGGAGGCAGCAAAGTAAACAGTGCAAATAGAATCTTCTCAGCAGCATATAACTCGGTTTAGGTCCTTTGGTTAAAAGAAAATGGAGCTATTCATGTCACTGTGTAGTTGCTAGAGCTAAGGAACTGTTAAACTTTTTGTGAATCATGTCTGATCTCGTATCCACAGAGATAAAAAGTAAAATATGAAACTCTGTAGCCTATGTATTGGTTAAAATTGAGACATGAATTAAAGATAGAACTATCTTGATTTGGGTTAAGATAACTAGCTTAAAAAACTACAAATATGTATTAGCTGTTGTGTTACGGAAATAAAAGAGAAGTGTTTCATGCTGAGAGCTTATTCACTGAAAATAAAGATATGAAAGTGTGGGGCAGGGCAGGAAGGGCTAAACTTCAAAGTTCATAGGAGAAAAAGACTTCTCTGACTTTCCTGTTTTTCATTCAATTGTGATTATTTAGGAAGAGGTACAAGCACACTTGCTATGGTGTCAGTATAGTTCTGTACTTAGAGGAGGTCACTATCTTCTCTGGGAAGAAAATGCAATTCTAACATGGTATAGTGGAAGTTTTGGGCTGAAGATTTTAACATTAGCAATATGGCTAGGATGTTTATGAGCATTTTTTTTTCTTAACTTCAAAGTTAATAATACTGCATTTCTTTTACCTCTTTCTGCAGCTCCACTATTTGCCTTTCTTTGTCAATGATTTTCAGTGATTTTCACCTTCGAATATGCCTGCCTTACATCTTATTATTCACTCTACTACCCTTTGATATCAGCCAACTCTTCGAGTCTAGCAGCAAACACCGAAGCTAAACTCAGAGGAGAAGTTGGGATTCAGATTTGATTTAAGTAATAATTCAGTCTTGGTGAAGCATAGTTATTGTTTTTATTTTTATATACGTTGCATGAGGTAAAAATGTAATCATGATCACGCCTCTTGTGAGTATACTGGTAGGATTTAAGCATCTTTAGGAAAAATGTAGAGGATATAGGTTGCAGCTTGAAGAATATGCTCTTTGTGGAGAGCTTTGAAAAGTTTTGCACAAATACTTATATTTTAGGGAAATGAGAGATAAATAGAATGGAGTTTTTATTGTTGACAATATTGTTCCTACTCCTGGGAGAGAATCCTCTGTTTGAATACACTTGTTCTTGGGAAAGGTGCCATTAGTGAGTCACACAGCCCTTTCTGCCTCCCTCCAAAAATAATGCACTTCAGTGGCTGGAGTGGGGGGTGTTGGCGGGAGATGGGAAGAATGGGAAACCCACTCAAGGTTTTTCTTTATATCCATTAGTTGCCAGCAAAAGAGGTGGTTTTAATGATTGATAACTTCAAACAGAACATTAACTTAATGGTGTCTGAAGTGCAAACCGGTTGTTTCAAACTCAACATTTTTTGTACTATTTTTCTTTAAGAAATACTATTATTTTTAACCTTAATTAGTTTAACAATTCTGCTACTAGCTGTCTGTAAAATATAGACATATTTGACCCCTTGCTGATCTTGTAGGCAGACCTTGTACAACCCTTTTTTTTTACCATATTCCTATCCAGTATTTTGGTCACACAGGTCTTAATTTCCCTGGCAGCTGATTTAATTTTATTGGATTTTTATATGCACTTGCAATTCTAGTTGATCAAACTATGTTTTTGTTGCTTTTTAAAAAAACCCACAAAACTCTGGCTATGGACAGTGATGTTCATATGGTGCAAAACCCACATACTGCTGTGCAGTTTTTTGCCTGTCCATATCAAATAGGACTTGAAATGCCTTCTTGGATTATTAACTGCAGTTCCCTACTGACACAAAGCATCAGATTACATGATTCCTCTTATTTATCTCTAAATTAATGTTTTGCCCTCTGTGAGGTAAGGAGATTTCTCTTATATGTAGTGATAGACAACAGTTTGGACCCCTGTCATCTTTTGGTTTTCATTTTGACAGTGACTTCCATTTTCTGAAGAGAGGGTCTTTGTGAACTTTTATAGGTAATCATACTGAGATATTCACAGTAAAAACGGGGATTCAGCAATGCTGCTTTGTTCATCCTATGCTGCAAACACTGTGCTATTAAGGATAAGATATCGTCAAAGGGTTTTATCACTAAAACCTTGAAGAATGCTTGGCAGATCAAATTACGTTACACACTTTTCAATTAAACAGTCCTGCTTAAGTTACGTGATAAGTAGCATGTGCATATTACTCTTGAATGTTTCTGCTCAACGATACTTTGAACACCTCCTGGTTTTCCTCCCATTGTGACATGTTATCATATCACATTTACCACCTGGGGAAACTCAAGATCAAAACTAGAACTTTAATAGGATTTTGGTTTTGGCATTTGCACTTAATTAAAATGCTCAGATGAAGCCCAAGAGTTCTTCTATATGAAGGCATTTCCATGCTTCAGTGGAATAAATCTTCCTTAGAAACACATGTTCTGTGGTGTAGCTATTTACATCCTCTGGGGTTTGTAATGCTTCTTTACTATCCCATGTGCTGGTTTGAGGTCAAAGAAAATGGCTACTTCCTAGTGGCTGCAGCCAACACTAAAGATACCTTGCTTGAAAAGGTGCCTTGCGTCCAAGGGACTTTAGCCAGTGAGATTATAGGAGCAGTTGGATGCAAGTCATATGGAGAAAAGTTGGGGGGTAGGGAAACCTTTACCTTTTCTCTATAGTAATTTGAAAAGCACTTTGTTAACAGAGAACCAAGGCTGAAGAAATTTGAAAGATGTAACTGAACTGACAAAAAGACAATTGTGAATTTTTGCTTGCCACAAAGCTGCTGAAGTAACAAATTAGAGTATGAACACTTCAGTAAGGCCTTTTGTCCTTCAATGTCTTAATTTTCTCACCTGATGAATTAGGATAATCGAGTCTCTCTGTATTTTCAAACATTCTACATTTTAGTGCTGGGAAGCACTTGAATTACTTCCAAATAGTAATAGCAGAAAAAAACAAAATATGTGGAGTATGAAAGAACATAATGATAAAAACTGATGTCATGATTTGTGTTCCAACACTCTCTTTTTAACAATTTTAAACAATTATCTCTCAAATGAAAAATTCAATCTAAGGAGAGGAATGTTAGTCCCTCTTTTTTTCCCTTTTCCACCCCGATATATTTCTTCTGATTAATGATAGCTTGCTATCACACTTTTTTTTGTTATTCGTTAGGGAAATAGACTTGAGTTTTATATATCCCAGTGGATATCTAATTACATAGTTGTTCTGTTTCCCCCCAGAATGACTAGTTGAAACTTTTCTTGTTTTTTTTATCCAAAGATTTTAAAAAAAATATATGTTCATTATGCAGCTTATTAGAACTGTACACTCAGCTGACCACAAATTTCATAAATGTCAGGTTTTTGTTTTCCATGTATTGTATTTGTATTGTGTGTGCATGAGCAACTGCTTCTGCTTTTAGTTTGTACTCATTTTTCATTACAGTGTTTCACTGGAAGTTAACGACTTCATATTTTCAGCGTAAAATGAAACGTAATCTATGAAGCCATAGTTTAATTTAAATTCCTACTGTTTTGCAAGTTCACTATTTTTATGGTACCTAACTCATTACATATATACTTACTGATTTCCCTTCCCACTCCAGCCCCCATATTTTCAGAATATATCCTAAAATTTTACCTGGGAAAAAAATAAATCTGTATTTTACTTAACTTCTCTCTGCTAAATGTAGTATCAATAAACTGGACTTGTGTATAAGGAGAGTAAACAAGTTTGCTGGCATGGAAAAATGTCTTGAGGACTGTAATGGAAGGGAGAAAATTAGATGAACAGAGAAAGGTGGAATTTAAAGACATTGAGGGAAATCACATGAGAGAGACAAATCTGTCAGAGTGCCAAACAGATTTAGAAACACAGGATCATGTTACAGCTGGCAGCCTTGTCTTTCTCTATTTCACCTTTTGCCTCAGTTGCCTCAAAATTTAGGCTAGTTAAAAAGATACTTAGAGCCTCTGTCAGGCTTTAACTTCTGAGAAAACTTTGGGTCGAATATCTTACTCTATTTAATTTTGAAAATTGTGTGTTTAAAAAAAAAAATTCACTGGGAAACAGTGTTTTCATGGGAAAAAAATTTACTAATAAAAAGGGAGTCTAGATTTATAGATTGTATCTAATCACCTGTTATAACAGAGAAACATACAGTACATACATATTGTGTCTCCTGACAATCCCAGTTGCCTATAAAGAATGTCTCTACATGACCTGAAAATTGAAAGTCATCACATACTTTCTGACATCACATAAAAGACTACTTTTTTTTTTTTTTTACTGAAGGCCTTAAGTCACAAATAAAGAGGAAGATGAGTTCTTTCATGATTGTATTTACAAATAAAGCTTGTGCATGTGCTTATTTCTTATTTTTATGCTTTTCCATCTTTTTTCTCTTTCATCACTTGATCTGTGACCACACTGACTTGAATGGTGCTACATAACACTGTATGATGTTAAATTGCCTTAGGTGAGATTTCTTATAACTATAATAAAAGCAAACTAGATTTAGAACATTTATTTAAATTAATGAAACACAGAGAAATGATCATGTTCTTTACTATAACTTAATGTTTCTGTACTTTCTTTAGACAGGTCAGGTGATTTACATTTGGTGAAAATCTGGTTGTGAATTTTTTTTTTTTTTTTTTTTAAAAGGGTGTCTAGATTTTTTTTTTTTTTTTTTAACCTGAACCTCAGTGCATGGGATCCTCTTTCCACGTGTTCAGTTGCTGGCCTATACACAAAAACCTGTGAAGATTTTAATTGTTTTCAGTACCCTGTGATTAGTTCTTTAGTAACCAAATCTGATGCATAGATAAATCTTTACATCTGTATTTCAAAACAGTGTGTAATGATTTTTTTCTTATCGATTTTCTTATGTAATTTCACTGCAACAAGTGAACAAAAACTAACTTTATGCGTATTTCTTGAATTGTTCTTCAATATAACACTTCTTAGGCGTAGCTGCTAAAACATATATAATGATAGCTTGCTTTTTTGTAAAATACTTTACAGATGGAGCAGAGAGATGATATGACTTCTCCACGCTTTCTCAGTAGACCCACAAAAATATTTCTTAAGATCCATTTGCAGTCCAGTTGAGAGAAGAAACCCCAGAACAATACACTTGCAAAAAATAGAGTTTTGTTCACAATGTGTACTCATTTGAATTAGTACAGAAATGAGTTAATAATTAATTGTGAACTATGATGATTTAAAAATAGCTTTACAATTAAAATATTATTTGCACTGTTTAATGGAAAATATAGGCCACCATGAACATAGTGTAAAAGGGATGGAGACTGTACAAACTAAAAGAAATGCCCTGTAAAGTAATGTCAAATTAAGTTTGCATGTCTGCTTTTACTAATAACAGAAGAAATAAATCATTCTTACAACACTTATGCTACAAAACAAAACCAGATTAGCTCTGAATAGCTTCAAGATTATTAAAATTTGTATACAAGGTAGGCACAGAAATAGAATAAGTTCTAGAAATAAGCCAACTTAATGCATTCTTAGAAAGTATGCATTAACGTGCATAACATGAAACTAACAAGCTACATGTGATACAGTTTGTATGACATTTAAATACATTAAAAAGTTCATCTGTTTTTAACCGCTCGGTTAAATAAGCAAATGTTAGAACTTAATGATTTTATTCCTGTAGCTGTTGATGCTAGGTACGCAACAGTTTTATTAACTTAGTTTAATTTTTTTGCTTTAGTTAAACACACAAGAAGTAATATTTCACACATTATTATGCATTGTGTTACAATCCATGCTAAAGCAAATAAATCCCCTGATTTTCATGGCATGGCGTATGAATTCAAAATCATCTTGCAAGAAGTTATACTGTTGGATGTTGCTGAAGAGATCAGGATTGCCAACAACATAAAATACAACATAAAATACAGCATACAATTGTTTGCTCCCTTTAAATTAGTGTGTGTGTGGCAAAAAATCTTCAAGTTAGCTTCTGGAAGCAAAAAGATTTCCATAATACAAGTAGCCTTTACAATGTTAGGTATAGTAGCTTTATTTCTGAACTGCTGAATGTGTTCCTGGAGTTGGTTGACTTGCTCTCGCAGTTCAAGAGGACACTGTGCTTGTGCTAGACAAGTGAACTGTAAAACCCTGGCTCAGCTGACTTCATAGAAGTTCACTTTAGTGTTTTAAGGAACAGACTACTGAAGTGAAGAAGTACTTGTAATGCTTAAGAGAGTCTTTCAGAAATTAGAGTGAAGTCTGGAGATTTAAGGAGAGAGACTGTTTCAATTGACCTACACCAGGGTAAAGTAAAAAGCAGCCCAATCACCCTTAGCAAAGCTTGAGGGCTATTCTGAGCAGTGATTTTATTTTTTTTTTTTTTTTTTAAATGTAGCACATCTCCTTTTCTAAGTGTAAAACACTAAGTTATCTAATGCATTTTGTATATCTTTAATTATTAACTGGACTTAGTCTCGGAAGCTTGCTTTGCTACTTGCAGCCAGCCAGCATCTTTGAATAAAAACAATCTTATAAGCTCTTCAGATTATGTCATATCTTGTCCACGTAATGAAGAAATAATTTTACTTGGACAGCATGCTGCTTTCCACACCTACAACATCTTATCTAATGTCAGTGCACTGTTTGAGTAGTTGCAAGAATTTTGATATAAATCCTCTACCCATCAGCATCTGATAACCAGACAAAAGAAAGTTGGGGGAGGGGGGAATAAAACTTTTAAATACAATTAAATCGGTTGGAACTGGAGGATTTTGGACAGGCAAGAGCAAAAAGTAGTAATTTTGTTTAAGAACAGGGACTGTCTCTTCTACGCAGAAATAATTTCCATGTGTGCTGAGTTGTTGTTTGATATTATTTCTTTTAAAAAGTTATTTAAATTAAAAAGGTAATCAGCATATAGATATATAAAATATCAGCAATATAAAAAATAGAGTAACTATAAGTTTTACCCAAGTGTCCTCAACTATTCACAGCATCCCAGCGACATGTTGCAGGTTAGCTCTTTGTTATGTAGCATTCTCTTCACTGCTGTAAACAGAGGTGTTTTATTCATGAATATGAACCTCATTGGTCAGATACACCACATGCAGTTACTGCTCCAAAGAGATTACCATTGACATATAAAACAAGAAAGAGTTTATAGTTATAGACAACAGGACTACAGGGAAATGATGACATACATTATTCAATATCATAGTCAGTGCTGTATACGTACCAACAGCTTACTATTGTACATTCAGGCAAGTGAATATTTCAATAAAAATGAGATCTTAAAATTCTTCCTTAAGCCCCTGTGCTGTATAATGCACAATCATCCTTATAACCTCTTTCAGAACCAAACAGGCCTGTTAGAATCATCTAGATGAAATTCTTATCCTTCTCTGGTAAGATTTAAAACCAGAAATGATCATGCTTCACTTAACTTGCTGCAAAAAGCACTGCTAAGAAAGAACAAAGATAGCCATGTGTGGGTTTTTCTCTAAAAACCAGGAGGTGTTACCTGGAAGAAATGCTGCTGTTTGTCACTGAAATGTTCTTTACTGAAGTCCTTTTGCATGGGCACAAAACACCTTCTGTGGTTGCGAAGATGTTACCCTGCACAGATCCATAAGAAACACAAGGATATAACTTGTTATGCTCAAAAGTATTGATTCTGAAATATCTGCTAATGTTAAATAGGTGTGGGTTGTTTATCTGGGGGAGTGGAAGGGGGCTGTTTTCTTTTTTTAAAGCATCTAGAGAAGGGAAATGGCATTCTGACACTGATATTAGCATTACATTGCACATAGTTCTGAACTCAGTGAGAATGCGTTCCTAAAAGAAGTAAATCTTCAATGTTCATTAAAAGGGGAGCAGACTTGTGATATCTTTCAGAGGGAAAATATATACTGAAATAAAATCTTCCTATTTTTTGGTGAGAAATGAAGACATGTACTTAAGCAGTGTTCCTGTAACATGTGTCAGCTATGGAAAGAAAATTTACAACTCCTCTCTGGAATCTTCAATAAGATATCACTACTATTAAATAACAAATAGAAAAATGCAGACTCAAATCTACTTGACTATGCTGCAGTACAGCAGATTTAAAAGAAATACAGGACAGTAGAACTCCCTTGTGCAGCTGGGTGTTAACACTTGAATACCATGAAATTGCAAGCACTGTGGAAATGACAAATTTCTAAAAATTGACCCCATAAAATATGCAATACTCCAGAAAATCTGAGATGAGCAGCAACATTGATTGCCTCCATATATTATCCTTGGTAATCCAGGGATATTCCACAGATGACACAAAAAAGACAATGTTGACAACACAAAACTGAGATGATGCTTAATAATGAAATCTTGGTAGGTTTTACACATAAGGCATTTATTTGTTTCTACGTTACTTTCTAACATTAACAGCAAAACTGTGGGTGTATATATCCATACATAGAGAGACACACACACACACACATATATAGATAGGGTCCTTATTTTGTCTAGCTAAAGGAATTAATATTTCCATTCACCAGCAAAAAAAGGTATCCCATTTGAACTACAAGAGCAAATAACTAAGTTACTGTTCATTAAACCCTCTTCATCTTGTAAGGGAAGTTAAAGGAATTGATTTCTGTTATTACATACATTTTACAGTCCCTTTGACTTTCCAAGGTAGTGTGACAAGTTGATGTGACTGAGTTAAGACTGAGTTAAGACCTATATGTTGCAGCATGGTCTGATTAACATTTTTAGACTACTATTAGTTTGAATTTAAATCAATGTTCTTACCCATATGTAAATAAATTGACCTTTTGGGTTATATTGTATTAATAGAATCTTGCAATTTCAAGTAAAATATTGTTTCCTTCATTCCTGCATATTTAATTGTCAAAGTCAGATTATGTGCTCTATGCATGAAGAATTCATCCTGTGCAAGATATTATGATAAAATTAGGAATCGAATTGATTCCATGGACGTTAAAGCATATAGAAGAACCATTTAATTTTCCCTTTAAGATTGTGCGTGGTTTTTTTTTTTTAATATGATACATTTAGTGGTGTAAAATTAACCAGATCCTTTCAAAGGATCTTTAGTGCATTCATAATAAAAAACACTGTAGTTATAAACAAGAAAAAATAAGTTGTTCCTCTTGTTCTTTGAAGAGTTTGATGAAAGGAGAAGGGAATAGTTGAATCTGCAATTTAAAAAGGAAGATTTTTTTTGTTTTGTTTTTCTAAGACAAAAAATAGGAAGAAGCCCTATTGTTTCTCATTTAGAATCTTGAAAGGTGGAAATGATTTAGGAGTAACGTGATGGAACCACAGTACAAAGCACCAATAGAAAGGACTTGATTCCAAAGATTTTAAAAAAGTGTAAGAAAGAAGTGGCTATTAATAAAACTTGTTATCAGGAACTTTGGGATTTTGTACTTATTCTGTTTTCTCCTGTTGCATCAAAATCCGTTCTCAAAATCACTAAAGATGCATAGCAGATGTTTTCCTTTTGCTCTCCCATATCAAATGACAACTCTCATTATTTTCTAATTATATATCCACCTTTCAGTATTTGTGTTTGAAATATAAAAAAAACCCAAACAATGTATTTCCATATTGAGGATGACAAAATAATCTTTAAGAGATAGCTAAACTTCTGCAACTTTCTTGTGATACTGTATTTCCTTGGGAGTTGTTGGGGGGGATGGGGGGTGGAGGAGTTTTTCCAACAGCAGCTGAAAATGTGGAAACAAGCACGGTGGTTTTGGGGTGTATGTGTGGTGGTGGCGGGTGTGTTTTGTGGGGTTTTTTGGTGTGGGTTTTTTTGTTTGTTTGGTTTGGTTTTTTTAAACAACTCCTGATGTTCCTCAGCTTTATTTGAAAAAAACCCAACACTGGTTTATGGTGTAAAAATTTGTGGATACCTTAAAAAAAGAAAAAAAGGAGGGGGGCAGAACAGATGCAATGCTCACAGTTCAGAGAGAAAATAATGTTAGCTCTCTAGGAGTATAATACAAAGAGAACTTTCAAAAATATTTCTAGGATTTGGGTGGTTTTTTCCTCTTCCTCTTCACTGGTAGACTCCAGAGTTTTAAGCAAATAATTTTCAGACCTACCAGAGTAATTAGATCCTAACATTGTGCATTATCTATGTTCCTATACAAAAGATGTATTCACTTTATGACCTGTTAATGACTTGTTGAAACAAAAATGTGCTTTGCATTTTGTCTCGTGAAGAGCATTCAAGAGTTGTAAAACATTTTTTTTTTTGGTACAAAGTTCTAGACTTGGGTTAGAATGTGTTTTATTTATTTTCCTGATTCAGGCCATGGGGTGCAGGCAGGGATGTATTATTAGTAATAACAATATGATAGCGAGTTAAAATTTCTGTGCGCCTTGATATTGAAAGGCTGCCATAAAAAGAGTATCCTTTCTACTTGTATGACAATCTAAACTTCAAGGGAAATGGCTGAAGCTAAAAACCGTAAATTTCATTAAAATTATTATGTTTGAGAATAAGCAAGAACAGCTAAATGGGTGGATGAAAAATGTCAGCAGTGGGAATGTGGATAACAGAGATAAGGGATGTAAACCTGGCAAAACTGATGAATTGTTAGATGTTTAGTAATCACTAAACCTCTGATAGCCTTCCTATTTCTTACTATGATAGTGTTTAAAACATAATCTACAGACTTTAACTTGTCAGGGTGGGATTTTTTTCCTTTCAAGTTCTTTGGTGGTTTATCTTTTTCTTTTTTTTTTTTTTTTTTTGTGCTATGCTGTGAAATTGTCAAGGATTGAAAAGTTTTGATCTTCATGGTGAGCACTTCATTGATGCATGCAGAATATTAATTTTGCAAATCCTCTGAGTAGTCAATGACAATGGGTCCTACCCATTGTGGGGAGATGCAGAATTGCTTTATGATGCCAGAAGGTTGATGCCATTTCAATAACAGTGGCTGAGATTTCACTGCTAAATTTTACAGTGGAGTTACTGGCAGAATCTCCTTTACTTTCATTTTGCAGTGGAAGTGTTTTTCTTTGCCCCTTATAGAATGGATACAATATCATCCTATTGCTCTCCCCGGTAACCTTGTGCAAGATGCTCACTCTCCTGTCTTGCTTCAGGAAAAGGAAGTGGATAACTGGTGCTTCCATGAGAGCAGATTAGTTCTGGTCTTTCCCTGTAAGCTTTACCAGTGCTGTGCCTTCGTCATCAATGCCTGATACACCTTCATCCCATTTGTTCCCTGTGATAGCCACAGCAGCCCAGGATTCAGCTCATGAATTGTAGTGATCTTGGACAATGAGATAACCAGAAGGTCAAAAGCAGAATTCTAACCATGGAAAGTTTTATAGCACTTAGCGATACCAGAAAAAATAGATGAAGAAGGAGCACGTAAGGTCCAGGTCCCTTCACCAAGTCTGTCCTGGACTGTTCTGGGAGCCACTACCTAAAACCTGCATAAACTAATCCCCTCCACAAAAGGCTACTAACCATGGAGTAGTAAAGCTATACAGCAGTTAAGATTCAGCAATTTTCCATCTATTGTATAATTACAGCTACAAAAACAATCTGGTAAAACTTTAAATTTTACCTTTGGCTAAAAGTGTGGTAAAGACTTTTGAGAGAGGGGAAGAAAAGAAAAGAAAAAAGTTTTTTTTCCTGTGGTGTGAAACCCCCAAATATGTAATACTAACACAAAGAAATTCTTTAAGAGGCATTTTCTTTAAATTTTATAATTTAGTATTTTAATGTTTCTTTTAAGTAAATACCTGAAAAAGATGTTTATACTTCTTTCAAAAACATTAAGTAGACCTTTTGAATGTCAAAAATTACTTTTGATCTTTTTTTAATGAAATGAATCATTAATTTTAATTGGTTAAATGGTTCACTTTAAGCCATTTTTAGTAATGGCTTTTAAATTTATTTCATCAAAAAATTCTTTCTTCACATTTAGAGTTTTTATGATGATCATTAAATTATTAGTTAGTTTGTTTCTCTGAAATTGGCCTTTTATGCATATTCATGTAACAGGAAAAACTGTCTAGAAATGTTAAGAAAAAGTAAATTTTTTGAGGACAGCAGCAGATTACTTTTCTCCTCTTTGCTAGAGTCAGTAAATTATTAGCTCTTATTGCTCTTGTGAAGAACAAATCTACCCCAGATTGCACAGAATGCTGAAGAACAGACAACCCCAGTGTGATGCAAATTGACCAAACAGCTGCTGAGTGTTGAATTCTAACAATACTTTAAACAGCTGCTTTTTTCTGGGAGATTAATATTAAAAACTGCAAGTAGAATAAGACTTGACAAGACTTGACTACTGAAAATTTTTAGGCAATTTGAGATTACTTAAAATTACTGAATAACTAGTAATTTTTTAAAGGCATGTACTAAAAATTCATGACAGTTTTAAAAATAATGCAAAACCATTGTGAAGTTTGTCACTAGGGGACATGTAAAGGAAGAATTTACATTCTTAAGTAATATGTTTTTTTCCCTCACAATTTTTCAGAACATTAAAAGTTGATAATTTTATTATTTAGATTAATTTATGAACTTATGAATTTATTTAGATTGATGGGGATATGTGGAGGGAAACTAGATGCTTAAAAACACGTGGAGTTTGCAAAGTTGAGTGACACAGCACATAGTTCCCAATAACTGGTTGTTGAAAGATCTCTCCTGTCTGATTCGGGCATTCAGGGTGGCAGCAAGGGGAAGGGTTCTGTAAAGGTATCTTATTCATAGTGTATTACAGAAAGTGTTGAATGTTGGTTATGAGTGGAAATGACCTGTCTGTTGCCTCAACAATTAAAATGCTGTCCTGGTAACAGAATACATGTGGAACTAGTACATGCGGTTCACAAATTGCAAGTGCTAAGGTAGTGTAATATAAGAGAAACTGTGAGAGAGAATGAATATTTGGTTTACACTGGCTGTAAACTTACAGCTAAGTCAAAGGTCACCTTATATTTAAATTAATATAAAATTTTCCAACTAAAATGTTCTCAGGACTGAAATCTCTGCATTAGTAATAAGTCAAAAAGACCCAGGAGTGGCTATAATAGACTTGTACAGAAGTTGGCTTTGGAAGTTTCTACAAATTTTTTTGTATATTTAAAACCTAGCTGTTTCATCTGAAATATCCCATATTAAAAGAAAGATTCTGAAATATTTGGTTTAAACAATTAAATTTAAGGAAAAAAGCCACCAAAGTTTTTTCATAATAAGGAGAAATCTGATTTTCAGACAGTTCCAGTTGACACACTGCTTGCAATTCTCTGTATACAATCATTGAGCTGAAAAACACCTGACAAATGTTAAATGTCATTAAGACTTGAATGAAGTATACTCTGAAGTGATTATAAACCCCCTTCCTTCAATGAACTCCCAAAATAGTAATGAATGGGGAGTTAATAAGAGGGTCTGCTAGCTGTTGAAGTCGATTCTTTGTGAATTGATTTCGTTTATAAAAGACTTCAAACAAAGTTGGGGGGGGGAGCAACAGTGCTTAGAAGGAACTTTTCCCAGGTTAAACAACAAAACATCAGTGTACTTGACACAGTGCTCAGTGGCAGGAAAACCTTTGCTTATCTAATGGAAAAATAATGATGCAGAAATTTATGAAATAAAATAGTGGACATTTAAAGCTGGTTCTTAAACCATATCTAATCAAATCTTCCATGTTTGTGCAGGCCCTCTGGCTTTTCATATTCATAGTTGTTTGAAATTAAATGTAGATGTGTTTAGTTGATATTTACTTGGTAGAGAAGCATAAAATTATACCTTGCTATTAACGCATCTCTCTGTTCCCAAGTGTAGTGTGGACCTTTTAAATACCTATTTTCATTAGAAGAAGGAATTTGTTAGTTAAATTGCGTGAAATTCATATGCAGATGAAATTTTAAAAGTAAATGCGGTCGGATATAGATATTTTAGTTACACTAGTTATTGAAACCCTCTATTAAGATCAAATCTTTACTCTTTCATTCTACTTATGTACACCTATGTTGATTTTAATTATCTGGAAAGAATATCAGGAACCATATAAAAACAAAAAAACTGAGATTTTTTGCAGTAATGGGAGTGACTTGGGTAGTACTTCAGAGGGTTTCTCAGCCCTTCCCTATGGGATCTAGTAGGTAGGACATATCTAATGTGATTTCTGCAGTCTCCTGAACATAAATCCTGCTACCACAATGTTCTTTGGTAGAACAGCATTTCTGGTGGTATTTGCTTCTTTATAACATTGCAAGCTAGGCAAGGAAAGAGTCAGACAATTTTCTTCGAGTGACAGTTCCCACAATGCCCAGTATTACTCTAGCCAAGTAAAATGCAAACTCTCTTAAGGCTTCCATTAAACATCTTTCACAGACTAATCTTATTTGTTGCTTACTAATTACATCTTTTAGGATAATAGATTTAAGAACAGCTTTATCTGAATTTTTTACAGTGGTCTGCATTTCTTCACTTTCTCTCCTGCAGATCTCCTGTCCCATTCTCTTTTGTGTGGACAGAAAGCCAGTCAAAAACAATGACTATAACATTCTGTGAAACCCAGCTTTAACAACAAAAACAAAAAAATCCAAAACAAAACAAATCAAGACAGTTGGGGATGTTATGAATAAAAATGAATTGGTAATTTTAATTCATGGACCGTTTATAACCTAAGGTACTTCTTAATTGCATTTTAATTCTTTGTAATTATGGGTGGAGGGTTCCATTTTAAGCTTACATTCTGTGTAGAATAATTTGCTAGGCTGGTAATATGTAAATACAAGAAATTCATGACTGTACTCTTGTCTTTCACACAAGTATATAGGAGCTGGTTCTAAACCACAGTGAAATCACTCTGCTTACCTCACTGGAATTCAGATGAATGTCTGTATTTGTAACTGAGATGGATTTCAGCATATACAAACTAAAAAAAATAATTTTTTCCATCAGAAATTCTTCTTTAATTGACTTTAGGTAAGACATGAACAAAAAAGTGCTTGGAATTTCCACTTTACCTAGCCTCACAGAGTCTTGCAGACTACACACAAGGACAAACTGGATTATGGAAGTTGTAATTTGGGGGGGGGGGGTTGTAGTTCTCATAAGCAACTTGGTGTTCTCACAGGAACAATAAGCATCATTTTGTTCCCTAGTTCATCAGCAGAAAAGCTGACAGTTAAAACACAGAGCTGAATTTTTCTTGTTCCCTAAAGACCATAGGCCGGGACAGAATGAGAACTAAACCTTCATACATTTATTTCAGTGCTTCATAAAATGAAAGAAGTACCCTGTACAAAGAGACTAGCTGTAATCATTACATGACTGCAAATGTTTTTTCTCTGCCTGGAGCATTCTAGTGTCCACTGCCAGACTTCTTTAATCCTCTAGCTTGCTAACTTTTCTCTCAAATTCCCAGAGCAAAATCCATTTCTGTATTAGATTATCTGAGGCTACTTCAACTTCTATGTATCTCCTCATTAGTGCAGTACCTGTAGTACCTCAGCTATCTACATCGTGACGTATAAAAATACCTACTGTCCTTTTTTTTCTTCACCCTTTTTGAAAGCCTATCTTTGAATCACTAGTGAGTCAAAAACATTCTGAACTTCTTGTTTAATATTCTTGTTTCTTCTTCAGCGAATGCGGTTTTCTATCAGAACAGAATATTTATCTTTCACTTGTGTATTTGAACACCACCAGCACATTGCCCACTGACAGGGGAATGTTTTTTATGCAAAAACTTAAGTATGAAACACAGTCTGAGTGACAGGGAGGGCCACATAATTTGTTTGTTTCTTATCTCTCATCATAGGCAGCATGTCATGAGGTTATGCAGGGAGAAAATTAGAAGGGCCAAAGCCCAGCTAGAACATAATCTGGCTACTGCTGTAAAAAAAAAAAAAAAAAATGTTTCTATAAATACATTAGCAACAAAAGGAGGGCTAAGGAGAATCTCCATCCTTTATTGGATGCAAGGGGAAACACAGTGACAAAGGATAAAGAAAAGGCTGAGGTAGTTAATGTCTTCTTTGCTGGAGCGTGTCCAAAGAAGGGCAACGAAGCTGGCAAGGGTCTAGAGCACAAGTCTTATGAGGAGTGGCTGAGGGAACTGGGGTCATTTAGCCTGGAGAAAAGGAGGCTGAGGGAAGACCTTATGGCTCTCTACAACTATCTGAAAGGAGGTTGTAGCGAGGTGGGTGTCAGTCTCTTCTCCCAGGTAGCAAGTGATAGGACGAGAGGAAATGGCCTCAAGTTGCACCTGGGGAGGTTTAGACTGGATATTAGGAAAAATTTCTTTACTGAAAGGGTTGTCAAGCATTGGACCAGGCTGCCCAGGGAAGTGGTTGAGTCACCATCCCTGAAAGTATTTAAAAGACATGTAGATATTGTTCTTAGGGACATGGTTTAGTGGTGGACTTGGCAGTGTTAGGTTAATGGTTGGGCTTGATGATCTTAAAGGTCTTTTCCAACCTAAATGATTCTATGATTTCTTATACAGAGAATCTGTAATGGCACCACAGCAGTCTTTACACTCCTTCAACACATCCCAGCTACAGGAAGCCAAAACGTAGCAAGAAATGTCAAAAGGAAAGCCAAAAAATTGGATGTTAAGCAGATATCTTTTTGAATTCCAACACCAGGTTTCACTAAAAGTCTTTTAGAGGTTTTCTGCAAGTTACTTAGTGGTGGTAACCTCTCTCTGATGTCAGCTTTGTGAGGGCATTGAGGTCATCAGGGATGTGGGTTTTGATTGATTGTAATGGACAGTCTTGGTCTTGACATCAATAGCTGTCTTGGGTGCAGGCTTCATGCTCCAGGTCGCTTCATACCCTTTTTTCTATGTGCACAGAAAGAATGTAAGCAGGTTATGAACAGTGCAGAATTATAAAACAATTGTTTTTTGGCAAATGTGCATAATTGATGAGACTAAGCTAGCTACTGCATAAGCATTAACATTTGCCATCCCTGTGACCCCAAAGGTGTCTTTGTTGCCCAAGATTTTGTTGGTTGTGTGTGGAAGGGTCGATCTCTATTTTTCCTTGGAAGGGGCTGATCTTCTTTGTTGCTGAGTTACCATCTTCAAACTCCCTGTAGTTTCTTTAAAATTGTATGCCTTTGCATATTGGTGTTTTCCTCTTTAATCTCTGAGTTTAGCTTTAACTACAATTTTTCCTACCTAGCTTGGGTCTAGGCTATGTATTTTCTCACAACTTAGCCTAGGTTTGAAAACATGAAAAATACTGCGTAGCTGTGTCCCCTCAAAACTAGACCTTGGAGTGGAGACAGCTGAGCTCTGGAAGGGAGGGTCACGGAGGCATTTCACTTGCAGCTTTTTTGGTGGGTGGGGAGGAAGACAGTAGTTTTCTGTTTCATAATGTTTGCAGAGCTAGAAGAAGCGTGAGGATAGAAGGATCGGAAGGAAGGATAGAAGATCGGAATGGAGGAAAGCAAGAGAGGAGAAGCAGTTTTTCAAATGTATATGTGGGTATAGCTGTTAGTAAGCTCTGTCATGTGATGTATTAGTATGTGTAACCTTACCTTAGGATCAGGAAGTAGAAGTATTGACGTATTTCATGTATTTGAACATGGAGTAAAGAGAAAGGAGACAAGCAAAACAACTATTTTTTTGGTGTATAAGAAAATAGAGGAAGAAACAGATGAAAAGATAATTTAGGTAGTAAAAAACATGAACTTGATATAGAAAAGTTCTGAAGACAGAGAAAGAAAATGGAATAAAGACCTGGTAAAAGTGAGGACGTGTAAGGAATAACAACCCAATGATAGAAGAAATAACTTTATTTCTACATACTTCTCTGTTCAGGAAATTCTGATACTTATTGACACAAGTATATGGGTCTATTGATGGAGGAAATAGGCTTATTTCCGTTGACTAAAAAAAAAAAATAATGCTTGGATCAAGCTTTAAACACTTAATAAAAAAGGTGATTTTCTCTGATTTCCACCTATTAAAGTAATTAGACTTTGTTGGTCACTGCTGTCCAGTACAGATTTGTAACTCATTCATCCAGAAAATCCCACCAGAAAATCCCACAACAATGAGTAACCATGACATAGCCAACAGCAGATTTTCACTTTCATGAGGAAGGCTCTTCACAGCCAAACGTTAAGACTATTTCTTCAAGTAAGCTTCTACATATTATACATATTATCATCTGTATCATAGTCAGAAACTCCTGTCTCTGAATTCCTCTGGTAGTTCTTCTAAGTTCTCCAATATTAAGACCAAATGCCCAAAAATTATACAGGTAAGAGATGGAAAATGTCCGACAACAGTAAACAGACTGTAGGATTTGGCATTAAGCAATGAATGTTCTGTATTGAAGAAGTCTTCTGAACATAAGCATTTGAATAAAAGTCTTTTAGAGTGATTAATGTTATTGGAGGATGTATCTAAAATGCAGCAGCACCAGTAATCTCTTTGCCATTCATTTCTGTACAATTTATAAAATTTATTACCTTCTTGGAATATTACCTACTTCTTCATGTAAACATAAAATTTTATGATGTATACCTTTCAATTACTTGTATAGGGGAAAAAAGAATAACAATAAAATATGATTTGTGAAGAAAGTAGAAGCCACATCTTCATTTTTAATGATCTTTTTATGTTCAATGAAGGTTATGTGGTATAGAGGTAAATTGTCTGCCTCAGTTTAAGAATACGTGATCTGTCATCTAGCTTTCTATTCTTATTATCTGCTTAATGAATGAACCACAGCAACTATATAATCCAAAGATATACTGTACAACAAGAAGACCTTTCAGAGAGTATTAACTCCATAAAGGTGAATTTTGTTATTTCAGTGAAAAAATTCTACTTGGTTTCTGGTTTGGTTTTGTTTTGTTGTTGTTGTTGTTGTTGTGGTCTTTGTGTGTGGTTTGTGATTTGGTTTTTGGTTTTTGTTTTGTTTGTGGTTTTAGGGTTTGGGGGGGGGCATTGTTTGTTTGTTTTCCTGGATTTTTTTTAGTGGAAGAAGTACTATAACCATATGTTTGCTGAAAATCTGTACGAAACTAATGTTTTTTGAGAAGAAAAATGCAGAATTTAGCAGTATTTTTCCTATGGTAGCTTACCCTTCAAGTGTTCTGGGCTCATGGGAAGACAAATGAAAGTAAAAAAAAAAATATGGATAGTGTTAATGTACCTTTACTGAATACAGGTAGATAATATGATAGAAGTACTCAACCCATTTTTAAGTGAACTTGCGCAAAGGTATTCCTGGAAAGAACTCTTCAGCAATTCTTGTATCCCATGAAATTATTTTAGTTTCAAAATCAGAGAAAGGGAATAAACGTTTAATTCTTAAGTTATTTCTCCGTAGTTCTCAGCTCAGTTTTTATTTCCCAGTCCTACCTAACCAAATTTCCTGCAGCCTTTAAATGGTGAATTAATTAAAACTATCTCTCGCTTTCCTGGATGAATTTCCAGGGTAGTAGTATACAACTGTACTTTTATCAACATAATTATTGGTACTCCTGTGTGTTGGCAATTTTACTGGTATTCTTATTTTGTTTTCCATATCACTGTACTGTGACGCTTTCTTTAAAACAAACAAAAATACTGAAGATAAATTTCCTAATAAGGATGATAAAAAGATTATTAACATAAAATTTATTGTTACAATCCTTAAGAACAACAGAGAACTGAAGAACATTCCTGCACATCAACTCAGCTCTCTAGCCTGTTGTGTATGTTTCATATAATAGCTAATATATGATTCTAAATTACTTCATGAAGTATGTTTGCAAATGCATGATTTGATTCATATTATGTTTGTAGTTTGTATTTTAACATAATTTCTTGAAAAATCAAGGTACACAACAGATGAAATTTCACAGTGGATCCTGTTGCAGAATTAAGAGAGACAATAGCAAAATGGGGTTCAAATCAAGATTGTGACCCATGGACACTTTGTTCATATTGTTGTTTTTCTCTTGCACAAGTAAGAGTTTAAGAAAGAAACCATGTGTAAAAATGAGTGGGAACTTGGCTTTTGTATTTGTGGCAGATCTTCCATAAAGAAGGCATACTTTGATTAAGGACTATTTAAAATAAAAATATATCCGGCAAAGACTTTGCATTCACCTTAAAATAAAACATGGGGGATTATGCTGGAGCCAGACGCCTGGTTTCTGCAACAGCTAGGGTTTATAATTTCTGGATAACCTACAAACACAGTAATCCAGAAGTTTTGTGCATCTTCAGTGATTTAGCAGTCTCAAACAAGACTGTATTGATAAATAGACTTTTTATCAATACTTACTGTGCAAGAATAACTTTGAAATTTCAGGTATTAACAATGGTTTTACTTTCAGGATACTTCTTGCATCCTGCTAAGAGCTAGGATGAAAGCATTGATGGTGGTATAAGGGACAGAGGGCTCACACAAACTGTGTGAGCTGATGTGTTACTGTTAAGAAAGGATCAAAAAAATAGAAATTTCACAACTAAAAATAGAAAGCTTTTCAAAAAACACAGCATGTGGCAACTTCAAGTCTTCTGATACAGATCATTTAGCAGACTTCAGTGATATACCAATAGCTTTCAACCTCAGCAATCATCTCTTCAGACATAAGTTATAAAATAAATTAGTATTTTTCATGAGGGACCTGTGTGAGTAGATTGACATCTCTGGAAAGTATTAGCTTATCTTTTTCAGTAACCAAGTGAAATAAAATGAAAAATCCAAAGCCGTAGGCTCTCTTGGGATCCAGTACAGCGTAGAACTCTTTCTTTATGTTTTCTTTTTATGAGCTCTCTACCTTTCCTACTGTACTTAATGGATTATTTCTTTCCATTCAGATAAAGCAGATAGATATATATGAGTGATAACTGAAACTGTCATTTGGCATGTGTGAAATGTTCAATATGAACTTCAAAATCCTGTTAATTAAATTAATCTTTCTAGAAGTAGTCAGATATTGTTTCATAAAAAAATATTTTCACTATCAGAGACTTTAATTGTTATAGAACAATATATCTTATTTTTTCTTTTTCAAATTTTGTTGTAAGTTAATTTGGTTTGTTGGTATAACTTGTTTATTTGTATAAATAACTGATGATAGTTTTAATTTGTGTGTTCTGCGGGGACTGTATTGTTTAGAACTATTTGAAAAAATAACTGAGAAAATATTAAGTTTTTAATAAAGATTAAAAAATCTTTTGTACTTCATGCTTTTAATAGCAATGTTTTTAATTTCTCTCAAAAAATATCTCATTGATTATTAATACTTTGTTGGAAAGAATGTATAGCAGGGTGAAGAAACCTGAAAATTTTTTAACGTCTTTTCAGAAAACTTGGCATTTGGAAACAGCAAAATTACATACAGTGTTGAAAGCTCTTTAGAGGTTATAGAGGGAATCTGTGTGTTTTCTGTAGTAGTGAAAACAAGTAGCTGAATTTATGTGGCTCTGAGACTATAAATATGGAAGTACTCAGGAGCTAAGGGAACTTTGGCTCTCTGCTTAAGACTGACTTGTGCACTGTATCCTGCATCATCACCCTATGTAGGGGCTACTACAGCTACAGACTCCACACCCCCACCTCCGAAGTGTCAGCCCCTCTCATTGTGAATGAAGCAACCATACTGTCATTTCCTACACTTTTGCATTACCTATCACCCACTATATCTTGAAGGCTCCCTTCCTAACAGCTCTAGGTCACTGGAGCTTTTAATCTGTTCTAACCATGTCAAAAGGGGTCAAGGATCCAGTTCAGTTTCTAATATTAAAGTCTATCAACTATCACAACAAATAGAAAAGTAAACAAATTTTCTTTATTGTAAGAGATTAGTCTGATTTCCAGCTGCAGAAAGAAATCTAGGAAGAAAATGGGAAAAGCATGGAAAAATCAATTGGCTATAAATCACTAGATATTGAAGAATTCCAGGCAACTAATTTGCTTTTTGAAAGTGATTGTGAGAGAAAATAATAGACAACTTTCAGGATACTTCTTGCATCCTGCTAAGAGCTAGGATGAAAGCATTGATGGTGGTATAAGGGACAGAGGGCTCACACAAACTGTGTGAGCTGATGTGTTACTGTTAAGAAAGGATCAAAAAAATAGAAATTTCACAACTAAAAATAGAAAGCTTTTCAAAAAACACAGCATGTGGCAACTTCAAGTCTTCTGATACAGATCATTTAGCAGACTTCAGTGATATACCAATAGCTTTCAACCTCAGCAATCATCTCTTCAGACATAAGTTATAAAATAAATTAGTATTTTTCATGAGGGACCTGTGTGAGTAGATTGACATCTCTGGAAAGTATTAGCTTATCTTTTTCAGTAACCAAGTGAAATAAAATGAAAAATCCAAAGCCGTAGGCTCTCTTGGGATCCAGTACAGCGTAGAACTCTTTCTTTATGTTTTCTTTTTATGAGCTCTCTACCTTTCCTACTGTACTTAATGGATTATTTCTTTCCATTCAGATAAAGCAGATAGATATATATGAGTGATAACTGAAACTGTCATTTGGCATGTGTGAAATGTTCAATATGAACTTCAAAATCCTGTTAATTAAATTAATCTTTCTAGAAGTAGTCAGATATTGTTTCATAAAAAAATATTTTCACTATCAGAGACTTTAATTGTTATAGAACAATATATCTTATTTTTTCTTTTTCAAATTTTGTTGGAAGTTAATTGGGTTTGTTGGTATAACTTGTTTATTTGTATAAATAACTGATGATAGTTTTAATTTGTGTGTTCTGCGGGGACTGTATTGTTTAGAACTATTTGAAAAAATAACTGAGAAAATATTAAGTTTTTAATAAAGATTAAAAAATCTTTTGTACTTCATGCTTTTAATAGCAATGTTTTTAATTTCTCTCAAAAAATATCTCATTGATTATTAATACTTTGTTGGAAAGAATGTATAGCAGGGTGAAGAAACCTGAAAATTTTTTAACGTCTTTTCAGAAAACTTGGCATTTGGAAACAGCAAAATTACATACAGTGTTGAAAGCTCTTTAGAGGTTATAGAGGGAATCTGTGTGTTTTCTGTAGTAGTGAAAACAAGTAGCTGAATTTATGTGGCTCTGAGACTATAAATATGGAAGTACTCAGGAGCTAAGGGAACTTTGGCTCTCTGCTTAAGACTGACTTGTGCACTGTATCCTGCATCATCACCCTATGTAGGGGCTACTACAGCTACAGACTCCACACCCCCACCTCCGAAGTGTCAGCCCCTCTCATTGTGAATGAAGCAACCATACTGTCATTTCCTACACTTTTGCATTACCTATCACCCACTATATCTTGAAGGCTCCCTTCCTAACAGCTCTAGGTCACTGGAGCTTTTAATCTGTTCTAACCATGTCAAAAGGGGTCAAGGATCCAGTTCAGTTTCTAATATTAAAGTCTATCAACTATCACAACAAATAGAAAAGTAAACAAATTTTCTTTGTTGTAAGAGATTAGTCTGATTTCCAGCTGCAGAAAGAAATCTAGGAAGAAAATGGGAAAAGCATGGAAAAATCAATTGGCTATAAATCACTAGATATTGAAGAATTCCAGGCAACTAATTTGCTTTTTGAAAGTGATTGTGAGAGAAAATAATAGACATCTTAGAATAAGTCATATCACAACTTCTCCCCCAGCTCTTTAAATTAATTTTATTTTGCCTCCTCATAACTATTTAAATCACAAATAGCAGAAGCAGACTTGTCCGGAACAGAGTAACATAGTAAGGAACTATCCATACTGGTGCTGCAGCACTGTAGTCTGAGAAGTAAACCAGTATGCTTTCCCGCCTGTGGAAAGATTAGTTCTCTCAGTTTTAATAAACCATTTGGGAGATGGCTCCCTTTTGTGCAACACTGGGTGTGTGTGTGTGTGTGTGTGTGAAGGAGATAGCAGAAATTGCTAAACTTTTATCAGTCAATCATTGTAGTTGCTCCTGTATTCCAAAACATGCAGAAGTCACTTTCTTAAGCTATACTACAATTGTAGCACTTGAACCCCTACAGTCTTCTTTCTTAATTTTGTCTCATCCTAACTTTGCTCCATCAGCTTGTTATTATGTTTCTTCTCACTCATTTCTATTACTGTAATTTTGAATTGAAATTAATTTGGGGCAAACTCTTGCAGAGTACTTTTTCTTAAATTGAAGTTATGGTCTTTATTGATGGCTAGAGATAGCCAAATCAGTGGATTTAGTTCTTATGTCTGTATTTAAAGGCAGACTAAGGAAATGCAATTTACGTAAGATTATTTTACCTTTATGTTGAGTATTAGCCTTGCTCAAGTTAACAGTCATCACCCTTTTCCTACAGAGGGACTACAGTATGGCTGATCAGCATAAATTAGTCTTCAATAAAATGTTCTCATAGCTGAGTTTTGTTTACATGAGAACTACAGTGTTTTCTTTGTTAGTTTATTGCATTAAAGGTTTTATTTAATATAAATCTGGTTTCTGAAGTTGGCATTGTAACAAAACAAGTATTTGCTCAAGTGGGAATAGGAATGATATCATCCACTATGTAGATTATTCTCATTAATGAATAACAACTAAATACAATGAGGTTAAACTCCCTTTGAATCACTAACAATGAAGAAGAGTAATGTTATATTATGGAAAATGTAAGTCAGCAGTGTACTTTGACCAGTTCCACTGTTTACTTTCCAAGTATACTAAACAGAACAAATTTAAACATTTTCTTTTAATAATTTCTGCAAAAGGACACGTTTGAAACAAACGTAGTTTCAGCTGAGCTCTGCTTAGTTAATAATAAAAATTTCGGAACATTTGGGACAACCATCAGGTTTTGCTTCACTGAGGATGCAGACCCAATTACCCTTATCTCTAGAAAAGACTGCTTTTATAGGTCAGGATTGAAGTGCAGTGGTGTGCAGCACAAGACAGAGTTACTAATAGAATAATAAAAGGATTTTGTCTCTAGAATTTCATTAGCAAAAAAGGATTATTGTGGAATTCTTAAAGTTTCAGCATCAAATAGAAAGGTAGCACAGAAATAAGGAACACAAACAAAATGTTTTCTAACAAATATTTAGTATCTAGGAAACTCATTTTCCTACGCTTTTTTTGATTGTGTCTTGAAATTGGTCACAGTGGTTCAAGTAGATATTTCAATGTCCCATATGGTTAGCACATAATTTCAGCTGAAGATCTGCTTTTTTTTTTTCTTTTTTAGGGAAGAAATAGACTTTTTTTTTTTAGCTTATACGTTCTGTTCCATTGTTCTGGTGCCTTTAAGTAATTAAACTCATTTTTAGATAGCATTAAAGCTAAATTATGTTAGTAATTATAGTACAATGATAAAACTGCAGGCTATTGATCCTGGTGATATTTGTACTGATCTTTTGTTCAGTGCACTGTTTGAAAATTATTTATTATTACTTCAGGCAATAGTTAGTAAAATGAAAGCTCTGAACTTAAAATTTCCATTAAAACCCTTTGGTGATCCACAGGTCTATCATCTATCTTTGCCTTGAGACCACAATCACGCATGTGAACGAATGTAACTGAAAAGACATCTGACCCCACTTTTAACATGTAGGTGGGGTACAATAATTTAGTTTTCTCATGCAGCCTATGTGTAAACAAAATTTGGCACTTCAGGAGAAAAGAAAGGAAGTTACTTAAAGTCACTGACAATTTCTATAACTTTAATTTGTGCTGGACGAGGGAAGCTGGAATATACATTGATAATATAGATGATTTGTCCGTCTTCTTGCCATTGCATATGTTTATCTTGCCTCGTCAAAACTGTTGCATGTTTTGACTTGGCAGTGAAGGGGTTAATCTCAAGCATGTGTTCCCAATTATAGCATTTTACTGCCTAGGTGAAGGAAAAACATGCTCAAAAAGTCTGTACTTAACAAAAGTAGTAACACAATGCATTCTCAGATAAATGGAAACTGATAAGCAAGTTGGAACAGCTTTTGCCAAGAGGAAATTTCAGGTCCCAGTAAATCTTGTTCTCTATAAACAAAAATGTTTTTTCAATTGCGTGTGAGTGAGAGGAGAGGGAGAGACAAGGATAAGTGAAATACTGGCAATACTTGGCAGAGATCAGATCTAGGATTTGGTTGAACCCAAGCTGAAATCTAGATGTTCTCATTCCTCATTTCACTCAGATAATAAACTCAAATGTTACATTTCCCAGAGGAAAAATAAAAGTGCTGTAACTAGAGAATAGTCAACAACAGAAAACTTTAGTAAAAATAACTGGAGTACAAAAGAGTAGAAAATACTAGTTGCAGAGCACAAGGCAGGGAGAAATATAAAAAATAAAATAAATGAAGAAGTCATGACTAATACGTTCAAATACTAAAATGGACTGTATTCAGACAACAGGAGATATTTCTGAGGCCTCATACTTCAAAGAGGTTGTCACTCCCAGGGAGGTACTGGAAGTGCTCCTCCAGGATGGCTTCTTATGGCTGAAATTACTCAGTGCTTCTGGGGTCTGGGGCTTCACTTGCTGCCATGGTTCAGGAAAAACACTGCAGTTACAGTGTTGCTGCTAGTTATCAATGCTGAGTGACTATATAACCCAAAATATAGAAAAAGATCTTTGACTTCAAGTAAGAACAGTAAGATTTGAAAAAGGGTAAGTGGGTTGTAGTTGTACAGAGGTGCAAGCACAATCAATCGTTTAGTATAATTGAAAATTAGCAAGTTCCAATTAGGTTACTTGGAAATCTTTAATTTCTGAAGGCCTTGTGAGTAAATGGTTTCAGGTGACTGAAGCCTTTGATTCCACCTTAGCTGGAGAGGGAAGGTTTGGGGTTGGTTGGTTTGGTTTGTTTTGTTTTTGTTTTTGTTTTTGTTTTTTTTAGAGGATCTGGAGGATTTGCCTAGAGGATCTAGATGCAATTCATAAAAGATAAGACACCTAGCTGAGGCTTTTTTTGTCTTAGAAATGCTTTGATTAAAATAAATCAATAAAATCTAATAGTATGATTCTTTTTACCTAAGCTTGTGCATCTAAAATTCAGGTACCTAGACTAGGCTTGTCATGCAGACTTCTGGAAGCAGTTGAAAGAGAGGTCCAAGCCAGAAGGCAAACCATTCTGCTTGGGGTCAGTGACAGTAATTTTCCTCTGGAAATGAGTTTTAGACTTGTGCAGTCTTGCACACCTCTCTCTTAATCAACTGAATCCCTCCTAAGTGACTATTTTGCAGCACTAAGCTTCTGGCTATTTAAGAGGATTATCATATATTTGTGGATAGTTCTCATTTAACTGTTCCTATACTAATCTTGATTTTCCTGAAGTGATTTAAAATAAATTACTTCTGATGGCTTGCAAAATAAGTTGATAGGTTTACAAAGACTTGCAGGTTGAGAATTGTGATGTAATTAACAACTTTATCACAGTTTTAATCAAATGATCAAAATTTCTCACTTTGAGAAATTAATAAAAGAATATTTTTAAAAAAGAGGAAAGTAAGGAGGGGATAAATAAATAAATAAAATCAACCCTTACTTCATTTTTCCTCTGACTACTACACTAAAAAAAAACAAAATACATTAGTGATCAGTGTATTTAGATCGTGAATTCCTTATACATATAAATTGCAAATAGTTCTTACTGCTTGCTGTATCTTGCAACAAATGTTGTTACTTAAAATGTTTTTTTATGTTTCTCAAATCCTTAGCTAGAATGTAAGCTGACTAAATCAGTCTTCAGTATGTGATATGGTCAATAAAATTCTGGCTTTAGAGTTTACCTGTTTTCTGGTAAGCAGATTTTAGACGGAAGGTGGTTGCAATCAACAAAATTAAATGAGTGTTATGTTCAAAATTGAATGAGTGATAATGTCTTTGTGCAGTTATATACTCATTTGTAAAAGTATCATTGCTACGTTCCCAGAATAATAATATGCCATAGACAAAGTTACTCTTAATACTAGTTTTGCTGAAAACAAAAATTTGCAATGCTACTTTTGTAAAATGTTTCCTTTTTATTTAGAAGGCGGAAAAAAAATCTACTTTTTTTTTTTTAATAAAAACTAGAGAAAGAGCAAAGAAGGGTATTCCTGGTTTACGTGCCATTCTGATTCAGTTTCCCTGTAGATACATTTAATCAGTTGAGCTGAAGTACTTTATGAGAAGCGGGGAAAGAATGTCACCACATTTTCATCGTATTCTTCAATATGATACTTGGAACTAATGCCTGTTCATTTCCTCTATGAAGATTATGTTCTAATCTGAGTTTGTTGCACTACGTTTTGCATGAAAAAAAGGGTAGTATTTTTTTCCTTTTGAGGGGTGTGTGGGCAGCTTGCACAGAAAAAACTAGCTAAAGAAACAATGAAATTAAGATTCCCTACAGTGGTAGCCACTGAGACCGTTCCCTTCTCCTATCTGATGAATGGAAGAAACAGTAGCCTGAACTTACCTCCTTCTCTGCTGGAGCTTTTTAAACTTTTCACATGTTGAGAGCTTTAGAAAGAGAAGAAAGCTATACAGATATAAGTTTAAACCATTCACCAGGAATGTTTTGTTTTTTTCAAACTTCACTTTGTTTTCCTGAACTTGCATTCTTCCGCCTCTGTATTTCAGACAAAAATCACAGCTTCAATCTCAAGAAGTTTTATGGTTATTCCCAAGATCTCAGTGTTGCTATGCATTGTCATTACATGGATGTCACAGAAACTTTAACAGTAACAAAGAATGAACACATTGAAATAGTGGGTAAAGGTGATCTAGATTTTTTTTTTTTTGCAGTTTACTTTTAGATTGAAATTAATGACTTGTATTTCTTTTTGTGACAAGCTAGATGATGTATTCTAATAGCTCTTTCTGAGAGCTGTGCTAGGCATGAATAGAATTAAATAAATCCAGGAACTGTAACGAAGCCTGATGGGAATAATGTATTATTGCGTTACCAGTATATTGTTCCTAGGGCTAGCCTTTGGCTTACATTTACCTGCTTTAAGAGATGCTATTAGTTGCTCTTCTATGTTATAGGAGTGAGTTTGTTTATTATGAAATAACAGCAATGTCCTTAGCTATCATTAATTTCATTATTTGCTATCACTTTTGACAAGTAAATGAAAAATAAGTGGCTGAAGAATACAAACTGTGGAGTATGCTTTTTTTCCTTCAACAAAAGTTATTCATATCCAGATACTGTAATTTGTTGTGATGTTCTTCATACCTATAGGGAAGAACTATATTATAATGTATTTTTAAGCCAATGTGAATTTAAAAGGCAGCGGTTCCTCCTTAGGAACCACTAAAGTTGCTTATAGCAGGAAGATGGGGAAATGTTTTGAAATGGCACCAGATAACAAATCAAGCATGGCCCAGGAATTTAATTACTTATTTTTAATTATTTTGACCCAGTGTTTATTTTAAGGATTTAATATAAAATATAAAATAATATTTGCATATTTTATATTGCAAATATTTAGCATAAATTTGTATTTATGCTATATGTATAGCATAAATTGCAAATATATTGCAAATATTTAGCATAAATTTATATTTATGCTATATGTATAGCATAAATTTGGGCCTATCTATATGCAAATAGAGTCTATCTTAGTTATTCTTAAAATGGAGAAGGGAAATCTAATGATACAGACCTAATTTGGGAGGCTATGTTGATGCTAGTACTATTTTATGGCTTGAAAAATTAAAGGTAGATGATAACCAGGATACTTGGGGTTTAGCTGATATATAGGGGTTGTTTGCTTGTGTGTGTAGGGTGGGAATTTTTTTATTTTTATGGCAGAGATGAGAATGTTTGCAGGTAACGTGTGTCAAATATTACCCATGTATGTGAAGAGCCTGGAAAAAATAAATTATTAATCAGCAAAAATGTAGTCTAATGTAACAGGACATACACTTCATTAGAAAATAGTCAAAATGTGTAGGTTTCAGACTTTTTATAGATTCCTAAGTACATTAATATAACATTTGCTTTTCTAAGCATTTAATTGGTGTAACATTGTAATTGATGTAACAGAGCTCAGAACTTGAATTCTGTATCATTGACTTTACGTTAACAGCAAGGAAATTTTTTCCTTCCCCAGAACTGTCCTATAGTTTGTACTCAGGTCCCAGATCGCTTGGGATATAGGGATATATATAAGTAAATCACTTAAATGAATGAAAATTCAAACCAAGTTAGTTTGTTGTGGTTGTGGGTTTTTTGGGTTTTGGTTTGTTTTTCTTGTTGATGTGCAACAGCAGACATTGGGCTATAGCTATCATTTCAACAACCTGAAATCTTCTTTCAGTTGCCTGATGCCTTCTTACTCCCTAACCACTCATTCCTCTGTTACAACCATGCTTCAGTCCTTGTTGACCATCCTCCACAAACTTCTTCCCCTGCTGTCATCCCAGTTCCTTCCTAGTAGCATGCCTGCTGTTGCATCTGCGCTTACTCTGACCTGACGCTGTGGTATCCGTCGCCTTGTGTTATATATGCAACACATGCATATGTTGTGCTTTGAAATTCTGCAATTTCAGAAATCATACATAAAACATAGAATGCTACTTTTTGATATCCTACTTCCTTCCTTTACTGAAGGGGGCTCATTTTGGTGTTGAAGTATTGGCATTGGTCAGGTGTTGCATCATCCTCTCCAGTTAAGGATGCTGGAGTGGTTCTTTTTTTGTTCTCCCTTGGTTCTCATTCGGACTGTAACTCTCTTGCATATTTTCTTATCTCTTTTGTATTATCTTTGTATTGGGATGTTTCAAATATATTGGATATGTTCTCATATTCTGTAAAGCTACTTCTACCCAGCTCTAAATATTACATTCCTTTAATGACCAGTAGCTAAACTTCTTAGCTTGTGTTTTTACCCTTGGAGACCTCTGCTAGCATCCTGGGCTTCTATTATTAGGGATTTCTGCTAAACTAGTATTATTCTTGTCATTCTGAATACCCAGTGAATAACATCCCATGTTTACCTTCAGTGGGAGTAACATTGTGTCCTTTTTAACCTTTTGTCACGCTCTTGCTTCCCCCCCCTCCCTTCTGCTCCCAGTCATCAAATTATATTGAATTTGGAAGTCATTCTGGCAATAAGAAGTGATCTTAAGGATGTCTGCAAAAAGGGCTTAAAATCAGTACGTTAGGAGAGTGTCATAGGAACGCTATTCCCCTGTCATGGTTTAACCTCAGTCGGCAACTGAGCACCAGGCAGCAACTCACTCACTTCCCTGCCCCTCCCCCCACCCCCCCCGGTGGGATGGGGGAGAGAATTGGAAGAGCACAAGTGAGAAAAACTCATGGGTTGAGATAAAAACAGTTTAATAATTGAAATAAAATAATAATAATGTAGTAGTAATAATAATAATAATGATAATACACAGAGCAAGTGATGCACAGTACAATTGCTCACCACCCACCAACCAACATCCAGCCAGTCCCCGAGCAGCGGCCCCCCCAAGCCAGCTTCCCCCAGTTTATGTACTGAGCATGACATCACATGGCATGGAATGTTTCTTTGGCCAGTTTGGGTCAGCTGTCCTGGCTGTGCCCCCTCCCAGCTTCTTGTGCACCCTCAGCCTTCTCAGTCGGTAGAGCATGGGGAGCTGAAAAGTCCTTGGCTAGTGTAAGGACCACGTAGCAACAACTAAAACATCCCTGAGATATCAGCTTTGTTCTCATCCTAAATCCAAAACACAGCACTGTACCAGCTACTGGGAAAGAAATTAACTCTGTCCCTGCCAAAACCAGAACATCCCCACAACAAACTACTTGCCTGTACTCCAAGCATCACTGTCATGCGACAGAACCTGTGACATATGGACACGCTGCTTTACTAGTATGCTAGAAGAATAAGACATCTTTAGACAAAATAGGAATATGGTCTGTGCATAACTTAGGATTTACTCTATTCTTTAGTCATTTCCACAGGTGTGCAATATATACACCTTGATTATTAAAAACAATAGTCTCCTTTATTATTTTCTTATACCTTATTGAACTGTTTTCAGCTGCTGCTAATGAGAGAAGGTAATCAATAGTTCTCAGAAAACTTGAAATTGATTCATATGAGGCTCTTTCTATAGTAATTTATTTTTTGAGGTATGATAAAATCCATAACAAGCAGCAAAATGCATTTGTAGAATTAAATCCCTGTATTAGCATAACTGTAACAAGAATTTAACAATGACTGCAGAAGCATAGCCGCAAAATGATTGCAGTATCTTGGATATTTTATTTTCTCCTCTCCGCTGAATATATGTGTTAAAGGTAGTTGCATTTTTATAGAGCAAAATAATTGCTTACACTTTGCTCTACCAGTGTTGTTCTCTATGAACACTAATCAGTCTCAGTGAAACTTATTGTGCTCTGCCTGATCTCAAGCAGAGCGAATGCAATACTCATTAGATGTGCATTATCTACATTGTTCAATACTGTTGGGAAGAAGTAGGCAAAGAGGTAGCAATAGTGTTTTCCTACACCTCTTTAAGCACTTAAAATGGTTTAAAAAGGAAATAGAAAATATAATATTTTCAAGAAAGACTTGGATTTTATCTGTGCTACACTGCAGGAGCTTCTGATTCTGATGACAGTGCCATAATGCATATCATTTTAAAAGTAGTTCCTTGCCGTGATACAAACATGACAAAGCTATGGAACCATTCTCTTATTCCTTGAAACCAGTCTAATAATATTCTTTAATTCATTAGGTTGGCCACTACATGGATTAACTACATGGTTAAGCATATCAAAGACTAACAGCTGAAACAGGCTTTCAGAGCCTGTTTTCTTCTGGTCATCAAGATAGATAATAATGTAATTCAGCATGGTGATAGTCCATAGGTGGATGTCACTGTCATGTTTCATGATCCACAGTTTGCTTTTTTCCTTAGTGTATAAACCAGAGTTTTGGTGGGGTTTTTTTGTTGTTTTTTGGTTGTGGTTTTTTTTTTTGTCACTGGGAACCTTAATGATGAAGTTGCAACATCTTCCAACGATTTTCAGATGCTGGAAGACGGACACTGACATTCAGGGGATTTAGCGTTATCAGTCAACACTACATGGCCATGTCACTATACAGAACGTTGTACTGTCAGCTACATCAAATTAGGGTATAGTTTCTTTAAGATTTTACCCAGCATCAGTGGAAATGATTAGGTATCATTTTTCTCCTGCCGTGGTGGTGATGGTGCAATACACAGTTAATATAATGATGTATTTGAGCTTTAACAGTGCTCGCTGACTCCAAACTGTGGAGTTTAATGTGAGTAGTGGTAGCTTAGCATCCTGAATATTAAGACTTCTCATATATAGGAAGAATAAGGAAATATGACATCCATGAGGAAGTGTGATATCTTCACAAGTAGGAAAAGGAAAAAAAAAAAGAACACCCTTCAAATAAAACATGTTCTTAGGAAGGATGAGACTGTATTGACAAATGACTGCATATATTTATGACACCAAAAATATCAGTTAGTAGGATGATCTTTGGCATGACAAATAGCTCTGACATTGATATGAATACGTTTCTTTTCCATAGTGGACATGCTGATTTAGATTGCTCCTTTCTAAGAAATTTATAGAAGTTTGTTACATCATGAAAAATGTAGCAAACTTGAGCAACGGTTATTTTTTTTATACCTTTCATTCTTTAATAATTTAAAATGTGAAATGCTCAGTAAATGAAGTCAGTGATTCCTAGAGTATGTTCTAGCTGAGTGGATTTAATTAACAGTTGTTATTGTAGTAAAGTAATGTCAGAAGTCTGTGAAACATCACTATAAGGAATTTGCATTAGTTGCCTGTTTACTCCAGAGTCTTCCAATCACTCAGCAACAATGTACAAGTGGTTATCTTCCCAAAATCTGGTAAATGATTAATCCCGGTTTTCAAGATCATTCAGAAATGCCACAACCTGCTGATCTTGCAGGTGTAATTCCACTAAGAAAAATGGTTGTGAGAGGAGGATATCGGTAGCAGACAGCTAAACAAAATGGAACAAACAATAAACCTGTCAAAAGCACGTTCTTCCGATATGTATAGAATTTTTCTAAGGACTATATGAACATAGATTTAGAAAAATATAAAGATAGATGTCTGTCTTTTCTAACTCACTCAAAGCATCCTTTCAGAGAGTAGTAGGCCCCTGCCATAACCATGTAGCAGAGAAAAAGAAGAAATGTGTCTGCCCTAGTGCTGAATTATTCAAAGTAACTGGGTTTTCTGTACTGCCTATAGGCATCACAGCAGTAAGTTATGAGGATGACTGCTTTTGTACAATGTATTTTGTACAAGCTTCCCACGTACAGCAGCAGCTGCTTTTGCCTCTGTGCTGCCTTGCTGTAGGCCGGTCTGACTCCTTACCGCCAGTGTTTTACCTGTTGGCAGTGATGAGACCTCTAAGAGCGAATGAGTGACTCTGCACCCTGCTCCTGTCGTCCCTGAGACTTTATTCCTCTGTGTAGTGGAGCTGCAGTGGTGTGTCTGCAAGGGAGTTTGTTGCTGCTCTGAGCGCCTGTCACCAAACGCCTTCAGTTGCATGCTTATGTGGACACAGCTGAAAAAATTGAGACACAAACTCCACCCCTCTCACCATTTTGACAGAAAGCATATATCCTTCTGTTATTTAAACCATAGCATTGTCATGCATGTCAATGAAATCAGCAATAGGACGATTTGTTTATACACCATGCACCTTATTGAAACATTCCTGATAACAGAAATACCTATCTGTCGGTTGTTTGGGCGGTTGTTTTAGAATGCTTCCCTATTTTGGCTATATTAACAAAGTAGTTTTTTGCCTGATAAAAGTTTGGATTCCTCTAGAAGAATTTTAGACAGAAGGTCCAGAATGATATATTTTGAGTGTCCTGTTGTGTTACATGTATATGCACAGATTTGCCTTTCATCTGTGGGTAAGAGGTGGGGGAAAAAAAAATCGTTTGAAGTCTTCCATGAAACTAAATTTTCTTGGTCATCTTTACCTATTATACATCTCAACATTTCAAGTAAAACAGTAGAAAATTGTGTAATCACCCTGCTTATAAGAAACAGAGAGGAAAAAACTCTTCACCTTTTATTTTAGTAGATTTCAGTGCCTAATTGAAATAAGGTAACTAAGAAATAAATGTTGTAGGAAAAGAATGTGTTTATTTGCACAGGTGCACCTGCACATACCTTGTTCCATGTATTTATGTGCGCGTGTATGTATTTTGTTGCTGTGCTTACCTATCTTCTTTTTTGCCTAACAAAACAGGTCCTTATCTGTTAGCGTAGTCTCAGAATAGCCTCTGGTAGGAGATTCTGCCTCAAAGCCCCTCAGGCAGTCCGTGTAGTTCTCCCACGAAGGCAGTTAGTCATGCGAACTGGGTTGTGTGTGTTGGTGGACTGGGCAGGTACTTGCAGCATATCAGGATGGGACTTGCCTTTGTGGGGTATGCAGCAGGGGAGGGAGAGCGAAGGGGTCTTCCCCTGTTTGGTTTTGTGAAGACCTTTGTAGTAGCCAGTGTGGTATTGCTTTAACATCATTGTCTCGCATCCCTTGACGGGATATTACTAAGTTTGTGTTCCACCATCACCTGTGTTTAATACACATGATCTATGCTAAAATGGAGAAAAGATATCGTTAGATAGATATAGATATATGAGTGTATACAGATAGATAGATGAGTATTGAGTGAGGTTTTTTTCTTTAAGTCCAGGGCAGTAGCTGCCTAAACACAAGTTATAATTATAGTTCAGTTCATGACAGGCTATATCTACTGTAATTTGCCAGTGTATAACTTAAAATTTCAAAGTTATGGAAGACTACACCTTTAAAAGTCTGAGGCCACTGATATCACCTTTTGAGGAAGAGGAGTGTTTGCTGGAAAATCAAACTGGAGAGCAATAAATCCATTGGAAACCAAGAAATTCTTGGTGCTAGGAACAAAACTGAGGGTCTCATTTAGAATAAGTAGCAACAGGGGGGTGCTTCCACCTGCGGGAAGATTACATCCTTTAAATCAACTTTTGTTCTTAGTGTTTTTTTCCTGTTTGCTAAGAAGCAGGATTCATTCTAGACCATATGAAAGCCCTTCCTGCTGTTTTGATGTAAAGCCTTCTGGAGCTTATAAATCACAAATAACTTTGCTGTTTCACTTCATAGCTCCCACATCCACAGTTCCATGTATTCAGTATGTCATTCAAGGTGGATAGAGTTTCATCAATCTTCAAAATGTGCAATGGGATAAATTCTCAATGTTTAATTTTTCACGCTGTCTAAAAACTTCAGTCACAGAAGAAAAGACAAGCCCATAAAACAGATGCCTACTTGGAAAATATAAAGAGAAATCTTTACTCAGAACCAAAAGAAGCAAAATTTTAACTAATAACAGAACGTGAATCACTCTTGTACCTCATCTCAACTCAGTGTTTTAAAAGGAGGAGAGTTCTTTGGCTTAAAAAAAAAAATCAAATGAAAAACAAACAAATGCAAAATAACAAAGCCTTTGTAGTTGTGAAGCTTCTTGTAACTCCTTTTGGAAGCAAGCTGTTTGAATTTTATTTCTTTTTCTGTTTACCATTACAAGATTTTTTTTTTATCATTTAAGTACCCTTTACACTTTAGAGAAGCTATGATCAATGATAGAACAATATTATGTGTAAAATAATTAATTTTAAGCTGTTAAGAAGTTTTTTAAATAGATGGTAAGTAACAGGGTACTAGCCTATGCCACAGGAAATACTTTCCAGTTTCCGTAAAAATACATATTTTATTGTCCCTACAATTAGAAATAAATTATGCCTTTCAGGGACTCTGTTACTGAGGTAGTTCACTTCTGATAATATAACAACCGTGTCTAATTGTATTTCAGTATGTTATCAAAACAGCTTGTGGCTGCCACCAGCTAGCATACTACTTGATCTTCCCTGTAACTTAGAGCTCATGTTATTCTTCATTATGTGACAGAGTAACATTCATTTTACCATTGTCTTCACACAGCACTAAAAATCAAAGTACCAAGTCATAGTTTACTACTAGCTGATAACTATTGTATGCAGAGCTTTAATCTTACATATAAACCCAATGTTGGTCATTTAGTCTTTCTACAAGTACATTTTTGCCCTAATATCCCTTTATTAATGATGACAGGAAATGTGTTATGGATTTGTTTTAAAACAAATAAACAACATAAATAAAAACCCCTGAAGTTCATTTCAATATGCTTATTTGCAGCTAACTCCATAATGAGAATGTACTATGGGGAAAAAGCATAACACAAAGGTTGCTATGGGCTTTTCCAAACAGGTATAGTCTTAAAATTGAATGTGTCAGCCAGGGAAAAATGAGAGAAGAAAAAAAAAAAACAAAAAACCAAAAACCCCACAGTAAAAGAGACTACACCTCCAACAGACAGGAATTTCTTCTCATCAGCTGTAGGACAAGTGACGGATATGACTACTGGTGCAATTTTTGTAGGTAGGTCATTGTTTGATCCCATGATTTCTTCCTGGTTTATACTGATCTTGATTAATTACTGTGTGCTGGTAGTAAACTTGCATTCAGCTGAGAAAAGAATAAGGAAATGCAAAATTTGTCCTGTTTGAGGAATATCCAACAAAGAGGGTCTAGGTTTTTTTTTTTAACCTATAATCTTTTCCGTGCTCTGTCACAAGCTTCAGGGATGAAAAAAACTTTAAAAAATCTTATGCAAATTGTTGCCATAAAATACTGCTAGAGCTGTGTTATGCTTGCTCACCTGAAGGTCCATTCTCCACCCTCGTTTGCCGCCTCCTTGTCCATTTAAAAGAAAGAAAATAACCCATTAAAGCCTATCTTTTCTCTTTGCACAGACAAGTGTAATATCTATACCAAGAGGTAACACTGTCAACTTCTGCAGTGGCGCAGAAGAAAAAATATGATCTATTGTCCCTTCTCTTTGTACATAGGGTTGCTGATACCAGGTATTAAAGTGAGAATACTTATTTTATCTTTTCAAGAAAATCATGGAACGAACTGGTTATACTCTCTTTATAAAGTGCTGTAACTATTGCCCGTTTTACAGTAATAATTTAGCTTTCCCATTCCTTTGTATCAAAAGCATAATTTCATAAATGACTATACTATTTAGCTATTTTGATATTTTAGTGTTTCATCTAAAAATAACTTATTTTGTAATTAAAAATGTGTATTATTTAGAAACTGTCTAAAAATCTATTTATGTTCTCTGTCATACACTCCATCATCAGTAAATATTATTTTATTCACACAGCCAAGGCTTCAGATCCAGTCCAGCAACAGTTGGTGGTATAATCTGTTTCCATATTAATCTCTATGACGGCAAACATTCTCATTAAGGCATCATATCATCCATTTGCTCCCTTACTCACCCACACATATTAAAAATGTTTCTAACAAGTGAAATCTTATTACAAGGATTAGAAAAAGTTTTAAACAGATTAAAAACAAACAAACAAACAAAACCCAAAACAACCAACCAACCCCCCACAAACAAACGCCCAAAATTAGACATGAGCAGACTTTTAGAGCCATTAGTTCTTCAAATACACATTTTTCAAGATATTCAGCTTGTGAAATTTCTCACGATGGGAAAAATGAAATAGTGAGCACTGCTCTGCTACTACAATTTCATGATGCAAGAGGAACAGAACAGGCATAAAACATATTCTTTAGGTGTTCAGCCTTGCTTTTGAGTCACAGGAGCAAACACCCAGAGCAGGACCCAGATAGGACTCCCAGGTGTTAGTCCAGCTCTAGGACTGTTCTGATTCTGCAACAGAGAATGGATTACTTGTTTTCAGATTTTTTTTCACTTTAATGTTAGAGTATCAAAGAAATTCAACCTGCACACTGTATGGGATAGTTTGTGTTGTTTTTGGTTTTTTTTTTTTTTTTTTTGAAACATGTACTGAAGTCTATCAAAAAAGTTCATACTGTTTTCCTGTAGGAAAAAAATAACTCACATCTCATGTTTTCTGAAACTGATGTGTGATAAGAGCAGTGTTATAGCATTACTGCTGTTTATAACAGTTCTTGGTTTGAATTCACTTTAAATTTTGTAAAATTAATATTTATTTTTTTTCTTCCAGTTAGTGCTATACACTTCCTGGCAAATAATAACAAAAGCTAATAGTCTGTGGCACAGATAAACAACTTCAATTATTGTTCTATTTTCAATATACTGCATACTGGTTTTGTTGCAATAGCATCAGTTTGGCTTGTTTAAAAAAAAAAAAAAAAGTTAAAACCAAAAACAATCAATAACAACCTTCAGCAAATAAATATTTTCTTGTATTTCTCTCTTCATCCTAAAAAAAATCCCAACAAACAAACAAAAAAACCCCAAGCAAAATATTATATCACCACATTTTTCAAAATTTAAGGTCAGACAGTACTGTTGGTTTATCTAGTCTCTGTTTGTGCATCAGAAACCATTGTCTGTCTTCCTGTATGGAGTCAAATATCTTATGAATATGTAAACAGAAACACAAGATCAGACACCTTTCTGTAAATTACACTTTGCATTATAATTTCCATAAAGCTACCCAAGATTTCAAAGGATGGTTAATCCAATACTTTTCTGATAGTTTGCTCTAATCATGAGCCAAGTTTAATTTCTCTGTTCTAACTGCACTAGAAACTTGAACTTAATTTACTTCATTCATTTTTGGCTTTTTTGTATAAGAGAAAAAATACCCTCGAGTCTGAAAATTTGCCTTTCCCTCAGAGATAATCAGTGTTCAGTTTTAGACTTGAGTCAAACATTTCGGTATTTATGACGGTTATAACTCTTTCCAAGTTATCCTGATCAGTTGAGAACAAGACGATGACAGTAAAACTCAGTTCAGGGTTACAGCGGTAAAGAATTGATTACTGATGCCATGACACAGGTAAATATTTATTTCACTACTTGAGTATCTATTTAAAGATATTGACTTCCAAGCAGGTGGCTGGTTAATCTTGAAACTGTCATAAATGAGTGTAATGTGAAGGTGAGTGTAGTGTCTTCTGTGTTTGAAAATGGATACTTTTTAAATGATTAGAAAATGCTTAGTCTTACTACTGATAGTTTAAAACTGTATATCTCCCAAATGAAAGTTCCTGCTGCCACCACAGCTCCAAAATCTGCATGTTACCTAGGAAAGGTTGCGTAATAACACAGCTTGTTCTCTACATAGGTTTTGGTAGTCTCCAAGAGCTAAAATTTATCATCTGCTCTGCTTATATTGATTAAAATGGCCCATATTCTTTAGAGATCTTATATACACTAGTTATAAAGATTTTTTTCACTGACAACATACAGTGGTAGTTCCTAACTCTTTTACTCAGCTCCTTCTGCTCAGAAAGTTAGTTAGTAATGATTTTAACATTTGTTCTGCAAATCATCTGGCCCACTTCCAGTGTTGGCAATCCACATCAAATGAGCACTGAGCCTGTTACCTGTTATCCCTTTACTGACACTTTTGAACTAAACCAAAATCCTTTCATGTTTTCTAAGACCTTCTTTAACTATAAGAGTATGACGTTTTAACCTGGTTTTGGAAAACCACTGACATTTTAATGCCAGTAACCACACAGCACACAGGTATGATTTTGATGAGAAAATTATTTTTTATGAGAATTAGGATTCCTGGGGGCTCCCTTTACGCAAACTAAACTACCTGGTATAAGACTGAGCAGAAAGCTGCTGTCAGGGGTGAGCACTGCAAGGAGCCCAGCTCCCATCTCAGGTCTCCAGTGGAAACTGTCAGCTACACAGACCTGGAGGACAAAACATATTGTCACTGCCACTTCACCAAATGACTGTAAAGACAGAGAAAGCAGAGGAAACATGCTCTCTGTCAGAAAGGGATAAACAGATCATATGCTCAGAGAAATTAGAAGTCAGGAAAACGTGAGACCCTTCCCTGCACCTCAATCTTAGAGAGTAGTTGACTGCTGTGAGGGAGTGTTAAGCACTGTGTCATGCAGCATTAACCCAGGCCACAGAAGTTACTCTTTGTCTATGCAGCATTGCAAATATTTCAATTCATGCAATATAATTTAAAAAAAAAAAAAAAACAAACCAAAAAGAACTTACAGAAATATCTGTTTTGCCAGGATTCATAGATTTGTTTTTGCTATATGTGATCCCTAATATAGGCCAAAATACTGTCCTCAAAACATCTGAAAAGTAATTATTTTTTTAAAATAAAAATCGTTAAATGGTGTTACTGCAGTCAAGGGAAAACTCCATTTGATTACAGTTGGATCAGGATTTCACCAACACATAGCTTTTAATATGCTGGATCACAATATGATGTTATATATGACAGAGTCAGCAAAACTGCCACCTGCAAAAATCCTGATGATCATGTGTTGTTAAATTCAGCCTGCATTCTAATGCATGGTATGGATGGAACAACAAATATTTTCAAAGTTTTCTGATTTTCCAGATCATTTAGTTACTCTTTGCAGGGTACAAAGGAATTAGGCTCCTTCATAAAGGTCTTTGTTTCTTCCTGTAAAGAAGTCTTTCTTTATTCTGTGCTGTACTCCAAGTTACCTGCTGGTACTTATCCTACAGAACTCTGAGCTCTCAAAAATTGGCCGCTAAAATAAATCGTGAGCTCTGAGAACAGTACTTGGAGTTACTGCCAAAATTACATGTAGTAACTTCTGAAAATTTTGAATATTTTAAGTCTTTCTTACCTTCAGTGATGCAGCTTCTAAGAAAAGGACAACAACACAAACACTTTAAATACTTGAATATACTACAGGACTTGGAACATCTGTGAATATTTTTGTTTTGCATCTGTTAGGCAGCACTTGTAAGGTGTTCACACCTTTTTTTAACTGTATATAAATAATACATGATATGTAGTTTTAAAAATACAAAATTAATATATACCTATCATTAATGTATGTGCAAATAATTTATAAGTGCACACATTCCCCCCACCCACCCAATATGTTTCTATGCTTGTGCCACTTAACTGTTTTTTCAGGTTAATTTCTTGTGGCATGTCTATAGTGTGTATTTTAAGGTATCATAGAAGCAAACTATTTTAGAGGAAGGGAAAAAGTAGCCACAGCAACATGACATATCATGTTACTGCAATTGCACAGTTTCCAGTCCCCATTCTAGCTTGCACAGGGATAGTTTAATTTTTCTACAATATTTTGTCTTACATGCTGTGACCTGCCTCTGTGCTGTCGTCTGGGTTTTTCAGGCCTTGAGAAGAACAGATGTGTTTGCTTCTTGTCTGTCCCCCTCTCCACCAATATTATTAGTGTGAAAAAATCTGTGTATGTTTATGTGTAGCAGTGTGATAGATAACTATACATAGAAGACACTTGTATTCATGAAAAGGTTCCCATTCTGGAGCAGGTTGCCTTTTTCCTGTATGCTTGACCGTACCAGGTGGAAAGTGCACACTTTGTTATTTGGTGAACATATTCTCTCTTTAAGCGAGATAAAATCCTGATTTTATAGGGTTTTAATTAAGCTATCTAATGTTGCTTTCTTATTTGTCTATTTATGTTCTGTTTTTCACTGTAAGAAAATCCAAGTACAAGGCAAAATTGTCCTGTAGCATACAAAGGTGAGCAAGGACCCTAGCCTTAAGTTAAGTCCTCAGTCTGGATGTCTGAGGCCCTGGTAGGCTGACAGAGACAGTAGCACACACCCACTTCATGGAGCGAAGGTCTGCCTAGCCGCTGTGTGTCTCTAGAAGTTGTTAAAATTGGCTCCCTCAGGAAGAGTATAAAATCAAGTCAAGCATGTAATTCTACTGATACCCTTAGCTTTCTGGAAGGTTGGGATTTCTGTGTATAGAGTGATCCTGGACTGTTTTGCTTATGTCTGATCAAGAAAAGACTTAAGATGAACTCTGGAGCTCTGAAAACAGAGACCCTGAACATCTTGATGTTGCTTTTCCATAAGCTTGTTTGAGTTGAATAGCTTGGCTAACAATAGTGTAGTCCACGAGCAGACAGCGATGGCTCAGTACTTCCAAAGCATGTATGGGTGTTTAGCTGCAGGAACATGGTGAACCTTAGGGTTTCCTGGCCCTGGCTCTGCCTGTCCTCAGCTCATGTTGGGATGGGAGGTGGTGCCCTGCATGCTTTTTATCCATGGATTTCTGTAAGGGGAAAAGTTCAGGAACAAAATGAGGAGGATGCTCCAGGCAGGTCCCCAGTCAGGATGATGGGTAAGTTCACATGGTGGAGCACATTCCAGTTTGTACCTGAGACTTATAATGAGAATGAAAAAATGTTTTGATATAGAATTTATCAGACATACTGTGCATATTTTCTGGTAAGGAAGCTGAAAATATGAAACAAAAGTCCCCCAAAAGTAGGTTATTTTTCAGAATTCTTATTAATTAGATATTAATATGTAGCTTTTTCGTAAAGAACTCCTTCAGTGTTTTTTCTCCTGATGTGTGAAATTTTTGTTGTTTTGATCAATGATATAAATAATGACATACAGTTTCTGTTCTGTTCTGAATATATCTTAGGATACAAATTATGTCTCAGGTGTTCATCACTGTAAATATGAGATTAATTTATCATGAGTATTCTGCAAAATTAATTTCAACTATGCTCTTCTCATGAATTTTCCTGTCTTTTAGTAGAGTCAGTTCTTCAAATGTCCTCCATATAGAAAAACACCCTTAAAACTATTTGAACACGTTGTTAATAAGATTACAAAATAGTTTTATTAGAGAACTGAACTTTTAATGATAAAACCCCAATTAACTTGACTTCCCAGGTAATAATTACAAATGGAAGACTTTGGTCCTTTTCCATACAGTAATCTTTGCTTCTTTTACTACTGCTTTTTAGGCAGCAGAAAATTAAAAGTGTAAATTAGATTACAATGTACTTCATTGTAATGAAAAATACTGTGGGGTTTTTTTACATAATATTATAAAGTTGACCTGTTTGCACTTTATAGACTAAATGTTATATTTTCATTTAAATAGCAGTGTTCTTAAATATCAGGTTAACAAACTAAACTAGGCAATGGTTGTAGATGTCTTAAGTAATCTGTTTTAAAAAAAAATTAATATTTTTTTTAAATGCTAACTTATGCAACAGTTTGTAAATTGTAGTAATTTAAACATATGGGATTTAAGTTCGGTTTTTTTTTTAAATAAAAGTAGTTTTATTTTAAGGTGAAGATAAACTAAAAGCATTAGAATCCTCTGTGTTCAATTTTTTTATGGATGTTCAAGAAAATGTTAGCACTGTGTTTCTCTAATTTTATTGATGACAAGGTTTATGTGAAATACAAATAATGTAAAAAAGATATAGTTTAAGTAAATAAGATTATAAAAGACTAAAGCTAAATAGTTGCAGTACAGCTGGTATTATCTAGTAAAACTGAAAACCTAATGTCTTTAAATATACAGTTTATATCTGTGGATAATGTTATGGAACTAAGAAATCAACTGAAGAAGAAATTATAGTGAGGGAAAAGAGCCAAACTGTATTTCATGCAATATCCATTTGAGAGTTGATTAGGCAAGTTATAGACTGGCAGTTGCAAAACAGATTGTTCTAGTTAACATACAACATTAAAAGGAAGCATTATTTGTACTAGGGCAATTTTATGCTTTCCTTGTGCGCTGGTAAAAGCAGCTGTGCTCATCATGCCCAAGATGCCCAGTTTGGGGTGGGGAGTTAAAAAGCATAAGAATGAAGAAGTCCTTCCCCCTCCTCTCC
>NW_008824002.1:1304652-1305767 GCF_000699105.1 Pygoscelis adeliae
TTCTCATACTTCTCACCTACCAAAAAGGAAAAAAAAAACAACTTACAGAACACATTTCTTCAGTCTCAGCCTGTGATGACAATATGTATTTTTAAAAAAGGAGTAGATCCAATTTTGTTAAAGAGAGTAATAATCATTTAGAGTAGACAAAAAAGGAGTATTTTCTATGACTCAGATGTGAGTACATTTTGTACTTGGAATGCACTTATTTGGCATACACTGTATCACCTAGGTATTACTAACCTTTGTAGGTTGTTTCTTTCTTAGTCCTCAGTTTTAATTTAATATATTTGACAAGAAATGAAATTTGCTTGTGTAAACCTGATACAAAATTTCCAAAGAAAAATCTTGGTAACGTTAGAACGGGTTGCAATTCTGTATGTAAAAACTCCCTCTCTCTCTCATACACACGGAAACACAAGAAAAAAAAAAGAAAACTTGTAAATAAGATAAGGTAGAAGTTAAACCCCTACATCTTTTGGTGTTGTTTGTCTTTCATATGTGGAAGTAAAGTGGAATGCAGAGTTGTTCCATCTTTGGAGAGTGTCTTGCACTGTTTTGGCTCTAGGCCTCCTCTTGCTGCCTTTGAATTCAGAAACTATGCAGCCAAGGAAATTAGGCTGTCCCACGTGAGCTGGAGTGAGCCTGAGCATTTGATGAAATCCCACTTCATGGAGCAAGCAGCCATAGATGCCCTGAATCTTTTGTCAATCTGGAGAAGATTTCCTTTCCTTCCTACTTCATAAAAATGAGGACCCTGAAAGGGTCTGGAAACCTTAAAAAGCCTTGGCTTGAAAGACAGTTCCCTGCCTGTTCAGGCTCCCTGATGCAGAACTAGAGCACCCCTGTCTCCTGGGCTCCACTGCAGGACACTGCTCTTGCTTTTAGTTATCTAATGTATTTCACAGTAGGGGACTGATACCTGCTGATCCAGAATGCTCATTTCAGTTAAACTGCATATACCTGAGGTTCAACAAAATGAAATAGTACACTTAATTTAATTCGAAACACCCATCTGTTGCAGCCTGCTTCAAAATGTTTTCTTCTTAACTGGTAAATACACACAACCAAATTGTTTGAAGCCCTGCTCCTTCAAAGATTCATGCTTGTGCATA
>NW_008824002.1:1306463-1310061 GCF_000699105.1 Pygoscelis adeliae
GTCTGCACTGCAGCCTCTCCCTTCAGCAGTTCCGTCTGCATGGAGGCATCGGTCACCACTGGGGTAGATGGTGCAGACCCCCCAGCTGGAGCCACTGCCTTTACCCTCAGACAAGTGCCCACCATTCTGCCTTGAGGGTTGGGTAGGATGAGCGCCCTGGACCTGTGCCCAGTTTCAGGGTTATGTGTACGCCGAGTCACCCACTCGGCCCATGGAATGCCCCTCCTTCGAAGAGGCACTCTCCCTCACGAACTGCCGTGCCACGCCCTAGCTGACACACCACACCCTGTTTGCCCAGCCTGTTCTCAGCACTCCCTGGGGCTGCCTTCAGTGGGAGGGGGGATGGCAGCCATTACTCCTGGCCCCGCTCACACCTCATCAGCCGCCCTCATGAGAGCTGCTGGCTCCCGGTGGGTCTCTGTGCTCCCCTGTGGGTTCCCTGGCTCAGGAAACCCCCGTACATGCCGCAATCCACCACGCCACTGCGGGATGCATCTGCACCGGAGCTGATCGCCTCTGTGAGAGGCAAAATTTACAAATTCTTTACGTAAAAGATGCTTGAGACATTAGAACAACCAATAAAAGGTTTGATTGCAATTTTGAATAAAATGAGCTGAAGAGGTAACAAAGATGATAATATATTTACTTTTACAACTGAAACCAAGGGGCAAACAAGTTTGACTCAGACACCCTGTATTGGTAACATTAAAGACTCTTTAATGGAAGACAGGTGCTTAGGGTTGTGCCACATCAGGTTTTCAGAGTTAATATTGAAAGATGTCTAATTAGCAAGGTTAGTCTAACTGTCCAGGTAGAAGCCTGGTCGAATATAGGCATGTCCCATGGCACTCTACCAGGTCTACTAAACGTGCAGGTAGAATGCCATGACACTAATGGCATCCATTAGTATAGAACAATTCACAGACTTAAGCTAAAAGTTACCAAGACTCAAGACAGAAGAAAAGACAAACTAATGACAAATATAAGTCTTATAATCTTTCCACATATGCTGTGGAAAATATCATAAAGGCAAAAAGAATGTCCCACAGCCATCAATAAAAGGATGTGAAAAATTTATGTTCTGATTTCATAACTTCTCCAGTAACAGAAGAACTAAAGATTTACACTTGAAATGAAACAGCTGAAGTTTGCAGTGTGGTTTTTAAGCAGATACATTTGTACTGCAGATAGTAGCTGCTGTCTGTTCAACTGCCTTATTTTAGCAATGTTACTAGACAACAGCCAGTCACCTTCTAGCTAGACTGTGAAGTCAAATGTAGTAGAATCTCTGTCACAGTGCTGGGCTCCAGAAATATTAAGCAAGGGCTTAATTTTCATGTCCATTTGCAAATGCCTACTATAAGCAAGAACTTAATGAAACAAGGAATACTTGGAGTTTAGTTAACATAGAATCCTGCACTTCTAAGAAGCATAGAATGATCATAGTAATATTTGAGCACAATTATCACCATGTGACAGAGGAAGGAGATGAATCTCCATGGACGTAGTTTAATATTTATCAAGGTATACCTTAAGGAACTAAAAAAGTAGAAAGCAAGCTTGTACTAGAAAAGTTTTCCCATGTGGAATCCATTGGGGAACCAGATGAAGAGTTCTGTCTCCCACCAGAAAGTCTGCATCATTATAGCACCTGAGATTGCTTTGAGTGCATCTACAGTCTAGTGAGACAACTCTAAAGTAAATTTGTACTCATGAAGTAGCTAACAAGTTGTTACTTGGATATTGCAGGGGGGTGGGTGGGAGGAGAATCAAATTATCTTGATTAAAGAATATGAAAAATTATTTATAGGCATGATCAACTATCTTTCTGAACTATGTACATATGTACATACAGAAACTTGTGGGCTAGGGAGCTGAAAAGAAGTGATTGATGAAGAAAAATCATAAACCGGACTCCTGTCCCAAAGCGTTAAAATGATGTAGTGCTCATGCAGTCATTTTGTCATGCCCTGGCAAGCAACATTAGGATCAACACTAATGCATAGCCAACATTTCTTTGTAGTAACTAATAGAGACATGACAGAGATAGACAATGATTATGATCAAGTAGAAACGTATGTACAACTTGCTGCATCAATTTTGGGAGTAAAAAATTCAGTTTTCACCTTTGTGGCAAAAGCAGATTAGAAGTCAAATTGCAATCCAAAGATTTGTGATGAAACTACTGCTTAGTTGACCAAAACTCTGCAACATTCCCCACATGAAGAGCTGAGGATGATAAGGTGGTCACCAGTACTAGAAGATGGTCCAAATAGAACATACTTTACAGTATATCTATGCACAAAGAATAAACCATCAACTTGTTACAGTATGGCTGCATGTCTGATGGAGGTCTTGAAGCAATCCAATAACGCACTGAATGAGGTGGCTTGCCACAGGCACTTAAAGAGTCTTATTCCTGGGAAGAATACTTGCAAGATAAGTACCACCTAGGCTATATTGCAAATAGTATTCCATTTATGGGAAAGGTACCAAGGCCTAATTTCAGGAGATTTAAACATGACAACAAATCCACAGTCCTGACTGTAAAAGGAGTATTTCAGAGGTGAGAGCACAGATGCAGCATTTTCAGAGATGAAATCAAAAAGGACACTTCAACAAATGAGGCATAGTCCAAATCTAGAAGAACTTGGACAAAACCTCACCTCCTAGGCTGGCTGAAGAGGAAGGCATAAAAAAGGGGGAATAAGTAGTACTAATGGTATAAACAAGAAGCGGGACTCTGTATTGAAGAATTTGAATTATGAATCAGTTGGGCCATAATGTGATGTCAGAGCCATTTCCCTCAGTAGGAAACATATCTTTTATTAGAGGGACACAAGACAACAAATCCCTGTACAAAAGACTGACAGCAAAACTGTAAAAAAGAAACAACAAACAAGGCACAGTACAGGTTACAAAATTAAAATTATGTAAGATGTACCAGGGCCTTCCCCTGTATAGGTTTATTTGAATGCTATACAACATCACAGTATCTCTGGAAAACAAAACAAACCCAAAACACACTTCTATGATAAAAAGCTTAACTAGTTTCACAAGTATGGCATCCCTTTGTATTATTAGCCAGCATGCAGCACATGAAGACCCGGGGAACTACAGGCCACTCAGTCTCACCTCTGTGCCTGGGAAGATCATGGAACAGATCCTCCTGGAAGCTATGCTAAGGCACGGGGAGGTGATTTGAGGCAGCCAGCATGGCTTCACCAAGGGCAAGTCCTACCTGACTAACCTAGTGGCCTTCTATGGTGGGGTGACTACATCAGTGGACATGGGAAGGGCTACAGATGTCGTCTATCTGGACCTCTGTAAGGCCTTTGACACTGTCCCCCACAACACCCTTCTTTCTAAACTGGAAAGGAATGGATTTGATGGGTGGACTGTCCGGTGGGTGAGGAATTGGTTAGATGGTCACATTCAGAGGGTAAGGGTCAACAGCTCTATGTCCAGATGGAGATTTTATGACAAGTGGTGTCCTGCAGGGGTCCATGTTGGGACCGGTACTGTTTAATATCTTCATCAATGACATGGACAGTGGGATCGAGTGCACCCTCAGCAAGTTTGCAGGTGACACCAAGCT
>NW_008824002.1:1310406-1312305 GCF_000699105.1 Pygoscelis adeliae
TCAGCATAAGAAAGACACGGACCTGTTGGAGCAGGTCCAGAAGAGGGCCACAAAAATCATCAGGGGGATGGAACCCCTATCCTATGAGGAAAGGCTGAGAGAGTTGGGGTTGTTCAGCGTGGAGAAGAGAAGGCTTCGGGGAGACCTTCTTGCAGCCTATCAGTACTTAAAGGGGGCTTATAAAAAAGATGGGGGCAAACTTTTTAGCAGGGCCTGTTGCGACAGGACAAGGGGGAATGGCTCTAAACTAAAGGGGGGTAGATTTAGCCTAGATATAAGGGGGAAATTTTTTACTTTGACGGTGGTGAAACATTGGAACAGGTTGCCCAGAGAGGTGGTGGATGCCCCATCCCTGGAAACATTCCAGGTCAGGTTGGACAGGGCTCTGAGCAACCTGATCTAGTTGAAGATGTCCCTGCTCACGGCAGGGGGGGTGGGCTAGCTGACCTTTACGGGTCCCTTCCAATCCAAACTATTCTATGATTCTATGTTTCTATGAATTTCTGGTTGATTTCTAGTTATTTTTAAATTAAATAAAAGAAATCTCCATTTTTCCTCCCCTCTCTTTTTTATTTTTCCCGATCTCCCTGACAGCTCTTAATATTGGATGAAGGCTTGACTCTACATCTGTCACAATATATTTTGCTCTAAAAACTCTATAGCCCTCCACAATACTGTGCTTGAGTTTTCCAGATTTTCTTTAGCTTTTCTTCCCCTGTTAAACACATTTGGTGGTAGTAGTACTCACTAGTCTGACTGAAGATGTCATGCTTTATGTATCTCTCAGTGGGTGAGAACATGGAAAGACTATTTGCTCATAGTGTTACATGGTCTTTTTAACAAAACATATGTTCCCAGGCAGCGATGTTGTAAGTGCAGCTAGCATTCTGACCATGTGCATACAGGTTGATTTCCAGGTGTCTCTTCTCTGTTTGCATTTTCTGTAGCGAGTAAGAAGCTGTAAGGCTTTTGCAGGATTAGGATTTACTCTAATCAGAGTTCTTGTTTAGGTACAAGTAGCAATATTCAATAGAAGTGTAGGGGGGAAAAAGACAAGTAGTAGAAAGAAAATTCTAAACCAAGTGCATTAGTTCTTTTTTCCTTTTTCATTTAATGTCTATATAAGTAGTGATGCATAAGTATTATGGTAATGGGTATATTAAAATACTGTAAGTAGACACAAACAAGTATCCTTTAATTATAAATTAATAATTTATCTTTTCCTTTTCCCAAATTACCGTGAAGATTTAGGGGTCTTATCGTTGCCTATTCCTTACAGAACAGGTGCTGTTCTGTGCTTCTAGTGGAAATTCTTCCCCAGAAAACTAGAGATGCTGCCAGTCCTCACACTGAATCTTAGTTTGGTTTGGCAGGATGCTACAATACCTTAAACAATGCCTGTGGTCTTTAAATCCTTTAGAGCTATACATACATGTGACATGTATACACTATTTGATTTCAATTTATTGACTCTGGGTGAATGTGCTGCAGATTTATTACCTTCACTTAGATCCTTCTCTATCACAAAGTGGTCTGTGGGTCAGGATCAGCACAAAATTATTTTAGCAAATCAAAAGATTGTGGTCTTAATTATGAGGCTGGAAACCAGATTATGAAGAGGAAAATTAAGTAATAAAATTATCAAGAAGAATTCACCTTGGCTGTTCTGGTATGTCTCATTCAATGTTATTGAGACCTGTCCTAAACAAGTATTTTTAAACTTGGGGATCTCTACTGTTCTTCACTACTGAGCCCTAAGGTTTTGTTAAGCAATTGTTGAGCAGCTCCCTTTTAGACCCATCCTGTCTGCCTGGGGTTCTCTCATGGATTCTGGGTTATCTCCCCCACACCTCTTTTCCAAGAGGGATTTATGGGTCCCTTAATTTCAAGCTTTGCATC
>NW_008824002.1:1312352-1327573 GCF_000699105.1 Pygoscelis adeliae
CTGGTGGTTCTTTTTTTGGTTGGTTGGTTGGTTTCTTTCCTCTCATCAGCAATGGTACATATACAGAGGTGGTAGCTGAGCTATTCTCCATTAACAGAAATAGACAATTCAAAGCTTATCTGGGAAATGTTACTTTGTTAGAACAATTTTCATACAGAAATAATACCATATGTACATGGTTTACATACCATATATAATAAAATGGATAAAACGCACAGCCTTTCCAAGCCACTAATTTTCAGTACGGTCTTAGCTCAAAATGCACCACTACTTCGAAATTTATTCCAAGGAACTGATTGTTGCAGATGGTCATAGTGGGTAGCAATAATGTATCTAGGATTTTTAAAGTGTCTTTCCATGATGACAAACATTAACAAACAGATTAATCCACGGCTTAATTGTAAGAGGTTACCCAAATAGCATGCCTTCAGAGCTGTCTTTCCAAGCACAGCCTGCTACAGAACAATTATTTTGGCCAGCACACAGGAGGAACTGGAGGCTTCATTCCATTTGTGATGCTGGGATCAGCCTGTGGTGATCCTACAACCATTGCTTAATTAATCCTATTTTGGCTTTAGACTTGTATCTCTGTTTGGCACAGCAAATGCAGCTGTGCTGTGAGTATTACTGGAAGCAGAGATAACTATGTGCTATGCACTCAGAAGGATTTCATGCTGAATATTTATTCTTTTGACTCATTTCATAGTTAATATGTGCAGGCACTTGTGACAGGTTGCTACTTGCTGGCTGATTGGCACAATTAATTTCCGTGTTCCAGTTGAGCTACAATCCTGAAATACAGTTTGCTCATTCATTGTGGGTTATTACATATAAAAGGGGGGAAAAAAAATCTCTCATTTGAAAACTGACCTTTCCATGAGAGACTGTCAGTCCTCCTGCTGAGATTTTAAAATATTCAGGTGCCATTCTACATGTTAGTTGGGTAGCAATTTTGAGAAACAGATCCATATCCTCAGTGGGAACTAAGAAGCACACAGCACAATTCAGATTAATGAATTTGGATATCCAGTGTTGTTAAATATACAGAGAATGCCAGTCTGTGTTCTACTTCTTTGGTTTTGTGCAATCCCCTGTAGAGCAATATTAAAAACGTTTCTTAGGTGCTACATCATGGCTGTAAGCAGGGCTTATTACTTCAAACACAACCTTATGTTAATGCAGCTGTCTGACTTCTAGACACACTGATCCATTTCTGTTCAACTTGGAACATAGACAGGGCTTATTGTGTTTCTCCTCACATGATCTTCATTATTTCCAGATTTTACAAAGGAGTAGTAATGCCACTTTACAACTACAGGAGTCATGTTTGAACTGGTGCTTCTTGCATAGTGAAAACAAGAACGAAATACTGGAGACTGTAGGGAGAACGTGAAAATAAATCATAACATCTATTTGCTCACTGCTTCTAAAACCAAATATCTCAAGTTTAGGAGAGGATGAAGTAGATGGCAGTTGCATGAAAGTTAAGTAACTATCAAATAATAATTTATAAGTTACCTGCTCTGAACTTTTGAAACCTTGACATCAACAGTTTTTCTTTTGCTGTCTTTTTTAATAAGGCTTCTTTATTGGAGATTCAACTGGCCAGCGTTCTTTTGGGCCAGACAATGCAGTACAAGAATAAAAATCCCTTCTAATGGACTCTGCAAAGCATATGATTTACCCATAGTATTATTTACTCCATGAAAGTGTGCCTACTCCAGCTCACTAGGTGACCAAAACAGCCTCAAAACTGTAACAGCTGCAGAAACAAAAAGTTCTAAAATGCTGCTTTAGTCACTGAAACTGATTTTATATGCACTATTTTGCTCATAAACTTAGCATATATACTGAGAAATTTTCAATCTGGATCACTTGAAAGAGTTAATTTTCTTATTACTTACTTAATAAAAAATAATACTTGAATGTTTTCTCTATTTTTCCCCTAATTAATATAATTACAGAGAAAATGTAATATAGTTACACAGAAAATGTAATAGATTATGTAAACAGAAAATGATACCCGTCACACGGAGCCTAATCAAGATCAAGCAAAGCATAGGCTAATGTCATTGTTTAAACAAAAATGTAATCTTAGTGTAGCACAAATGAAATCTCTGCATTGCGACACAACACACAGGAATGATTAAGCCAGAATTAAACAAGGAGTTACCATACTGTATAAAGCCAGGTACTGTTCTGCAGACCTCTAGGATAGAAATAAACAGCTTAATAAGTTGTTAATGAGGTGCAAGCAACCATTCAAATTTGAAACAGAACCAATGTTTACAGGGAATTTTGTACCTAGTAAGAAATACTATAGAACAAATAATAATTAAAAATATGTGATATCATATAAATAAATAATATTCCCTCCTGTCTCATTCAGTGGGACTGGGACTTGTGTAAGATGGTGACTCAGACATACAAAAATGGGTAAATGTATGAGATTATTTCACTCTGTAAGCTAACAGAATCTCAGTGGATAACAATGTCTGGGTAACACTTACAACGGGTAACAATTACACTGAAGTAACTATAGCCCACATCCTTATGAAAATCTCATAACTTCTTTTTCTTAGAATTTTAGACTTACTTCATAACTGTATATTCCGGGGATATAGTTACCATTTTACTTTTTTATTTTATTGTTATTACTGTTAGCAATTTATTTTTTTTCAGGAGATGTAATGTAGAATTGGAAATTCTTGGATCTGAAACAGTCTTTTCAGTCCCAGTCATCCTGTTCCCAAAAATATACATCAGTTTCAAGGCAGCATGATACCAGCTTCACCTACTTGTGGCATTCTTTGGCTCCCCTAGGGCTTCCAGATCTTTGCAAATGAGTCATTCTTCCTACATCTAACTGGGCTATGGGTTGGAGTTGTAATTCTTATTACTGGTCATTAGAGATGACAGTGGCATCTCTTTGTTGTTAAGACTAGCACCTCAAAGAAGAAAGTGACTTTGGCTGAGAAGCAAGTAATAATAAAAAACTATTTGAAAGAAAACATATAAAGGATGGATTGGATATGGTCTGAGGTAGGGTAACAATGTGGGAAAATTTTTAGCACTGTTCTTTGCAGTCTTTTTCTCCTCCTGCTTATCTCAATCAACTAGTGATTCTTCTTAACACATCTTGGTGATAGGAATCCCAATGTGAGGGTGCTTTTTCCGTCAGTGGTTTTTCATAGTAGCTCACAAAAGAGGCATGTCTTGTCTATTGAAAAAATGATGTATTAGACTGCAAGATTATCAAGGGGAAGAAAGGCTAAAGATGAGTTAGAAATGGACTGAAAGCTAAGCTTAAGGGGTACTGAGAAGCATGAAGTATAGATCATCACCTCTTGACAGTTTTCTCCAGAGAAATCTGAAAGCAAGAATTCATGCAGTGCTAGAAACTATTGTTAAAGTTAGTGGAACAGGAAGATGTATAATCTGGGGACCCAACATCCTTCATTTGTTGCAGAAGTCACGTTGAGTAAATCTATGAAAGGAACCAGGAGCACTGAAGTGGTGTTTTGTTTAAAAGGACTTTTGTGTAGGAAAGATCCACCGCAGATGTTCTATACTCAGCAACTGTGAGTTTTTCCAATGCCTGGGAGCAGCAAATAGCAGAGCTGATAATTACAAGGTAATCCACAGGTCCAAAGAGAAGTGCAGGGCATGCTGAAGGCTAACTGATCAGATCTCAATGATGTCATGTAATTAACAAAGTAAATTTAAATATTTAAAACTGTATGTGATCATAATCATTATCAAAATTTAGGAATGTGTTGTGGAAAGGAACAGGTGGGGATTGTTCCTTTATAAGCCTCTGACATGAATGAGTTGGAATTGACTTTTTTTTGGTGTCTTACATTATGTGCTGCTAATCAACTAGAAAGTGGACAGTGGATTAAGAAATCCTTTTCCACGCTGCCAGAGATTATGAATGGTTTCTGACCATATTCTCATTTAAAATGTTCATTAAGTGTTACATGATATTAACATGATATGTTAATATCTCTTACTATGTAAGAGCTCCTAAAATTTAGTTTTGGAGGATATATCAGCATTCATTTACTACACTTTTACCTTAAAGCTCCGGTCTGAGCCAAGGTCATCTCAGATCTTAACAAAAGGGCACATTGAATCAATTTTTGGTAGCTTCTTATGGAGTAGTGATGGTATGTCCCTGTTCCTTGTAAGCATGTTTCAACTTACTAGGCAGACTCAGTAGAGATACCAAAAATGATTGAACCTAGGAGGACCAAAATATACCTGTTATTCTAAAAGCAAGTGCTCATTTCAGGGTTCAGTCAGCCCAGCAGACAAATATTTGCTCCTTCCTTTTAGAAAAGCATAGCTTCAAGTACTGACGCACTGACTCTGTTTAACAGAAATAAATCCTCATGGTACAAAAGAATTATTTAAGGAATTGTAGAAAGTGTTATTCATAGTCTTGACTCACTACAATTATGTCCCTTTCCCTTGTGACTGCAGTGGGAGCAATACATTGTATAGAAACAGCTTTCAGACTGGTTATAGTCTTTAATTTCTAAACTTTTCTGTTGGTTTCCTTGTGGTCCCATTCTCTGAGTTTTCTCTAATTTTCAAGAGAGATGGTTAAACTTTTTCCATCTAGTGCTTATTAGTGCAGATAATATTTGGACTTGCTAAAAATGTCTTATTTCCTGTGTTCTTTTATCTCCAAATCTTCATTTATCATGTTCCCATTTTTTTCAACTTACATGGATTAATTTTCTGCCTACTCCCTTCACTCTTTTTAACATATCTCTTTGCTTTTCCCTGTCCATTTTTTTTCCTATATTCTTGTTCCAATTTTATTTGGTAATACTGTTTTCCTGCATAACTTATCATAACTTACCGTAAAGACCAAAAATCCTCAAAATACTTGTGACATAATTTTGAAATATCTTTAGGAACAGTGACTCTTACACAATTTTAGATTGTGCACATACACTGACTAAACATGTAACTTACCTCATAAAATTGATGTAATAAGCCACATTTCTGAATGTTAGTATGAGATTTTTCATTTGAACTGACTGAAAACCATGAATGTAACCAGCTGAAAAATTGGCAGCTAGTTTGACAGCAACTCCCTCAAAACCAGAAATAGTTTTTCAAAATTCTTGTCAAGCTTGCTTTGTAGTAAAAGAAGAAACTCAAAAGCCATCATCCTCTGGTGATCTAAACAATGCATCTTGGTAGTCTCTTAGAGCTACTTTAACTAACACAAAGTCGTCTCCAGTGGGAAGGCTGTTTGAAAATATATACTGTATCATAAAAAATGGCATCCCCTTCCTTCCCTTTTTGATTTGTGACTTTTGATGTGACTTTGAAGTTTGTCTGGTCCCACTTATGGTTGGAATCTGTTGGAAGACTTCACTCAGAAACAAAAGCCATTTTGTAATTCTGTGGTATTAGAATTGCAATGCAGGAGTTAAGAAAACCCAAACAAACAAAGGAACACCAAAAAAAACCCCTACCAAACAAAAAAAAACAAAAATATTTTCTTTTTTCTTGCTTTCATAAATTCATTGGAATTCTTTCACACTGACGTTAAGGATAAATACATTCAGTTCAGAACTACTTATAAGAATAAACCTATGATGATTTATAGTCATTTTATTTAAATTGAAGATTTAACATTATCTTGATGCATTTTGGGGCTCATGTTTTACTGATTATAGACAGTTAAGGGGTTAGGCATTTGTTCTTTATTTGCTGTGCCATATTGGGCTACAGCAAATAATAACTTTTTGGACAGTCATCACTTTCATTCTTCCAGACTAATGACATGATTAAAAAGAAAAATTGTTGTGTTTACTTTTTGCTTTCAAAGGCTGTGCTGTGTAGTACAGTGCTAATGTCAGGTATTGCTCAAATACACAAAACTGACATTGCAGAGACCAGATAATCTTTTTTGCAAACAGTCCTATGTGTTTGGTAGGGTGGGTTTTTTTTTTTAATCATAGAAAATAGATTGCCTGGTAATATTTTAAGTTTTTAGATATTTCCTGACCCATATACTCTTTTGTGTCCTGAAAAGTATGGTGGTTTTTTGCTGGTTTGGGGGCTTTTTTTTATTGGGGAAGACAAGTGTATTGTTTTCCCCTTTCTCTGGTTTATATGAAAATCATTGATGGGAACTAGGCAATAAAGGAATTAAGCAGAGATAAAATATGCAATTACTAAAGCAAAACAGCAAGCAGTAGGTAACAAAGATAGCAACATATTGACCTAGGGCTGGAAAGCTTCCTTTTGCTCTTTATTAAACTTAATATGCACTGTAATCTCTTTTTCATCTTTCTAGCTGTAAAAAAAAAAAAAAAAGGTAAAAAAAAATTGAGAATTTATAAAAGAGCATATTTTGGTAACATGATATAAAATGAACTGGATAGTTATATACTATATCTGATATTGCTGAATGCTGTAGATGCCACTCAAAGGGCAAATTTCTGTCCTCCTCAAACAAAGCTGTAGTAAATGAACCGGGGGAGACATTTATTTCTAAGGTTTAACAGGGTTTGCTTGTGTAAAGCTTTAAATCCAATTTAAATACTCTAATTGAATAAAAGAGGACTGAAATGGGGCTAATGGGGGTCTGTTCCTTTTGTTCTTGAGAGAGAAGTTAATCTTTTGCATAACCAAGACACAGGGTTTTTCAGCTGAGATGAAACTGTCCTGCAATCATACCTACATTATGTAACCGAACCATATTCCTATTTGATTTATACGTCTGCAGTTCTGCAAAAATAATAAAAAAAAACATCTATGGCTAAGTCCAGACCTGTCTCCTAATCTACTCTGCCTCTTCACTTAAAGAATATTTGAAAGGCAATTAGAAGAGCACATCTAAATCCAATACCTGCAAGCTGTTCCCTCTGGTTTTTTTTTAATAAACATTTTTTCTTACTCTTTCAAAATTGTTCTTGAAGACAAAACAAGGGGTGTTTTGCCCAGCTTCCATAAAAATCGACTGTTTTCTCCTGTGCATTTATCTGTATGATACAGGGCGTTTGCCTCTGAGATTTGACAGTGTTGCTTGTTAACTTGATATTAATTGCATTTTGAACAGAATAAACATTAGGTTGAAAACTGAGTTGTATATTATCCCAGGAGATGCATATATCATTAAATTAACAGGGAACACTGTCAGAATTTCATTGTAAAAGGACCCTAGGAAATTCTGCAAATTGACTGATCAATAGCCATGGCAGCTTTCTATCAATATGCATCAAAGCTTTTTCTGTGTTGCTTTCATTGTTTTAGTAACTTAAAAATAGCAGGTGAAAAAAGAATACAGAGTAGGTATATGAAATTACATTGATATAGGTGACCTAGAAAGAATGCATTTAATAGAAAACAGAAGAAATAAAAGGAATGAAAAAAGGAAGAACAATATGGGTCAAACATTGGAGAATGGAACCTTGTCAAAAGCTTTCTGAAAATCCAAATTAATGATATCAATTAATCAATGCTCATTAACTCTTTCAAAATTATCTGCTAGATTTTGTGGGATTACTGCCTATAAAAGCCGTGTGGAGTTTTACCAAATATTTCACATTTATCTATGCATCTATTAATTCTTTTCTCTCTCATAATTTCTACCTATTTTCCTGATGCATATCCAATTTGCTATTCTGTAGCCCCCTGAGTCATTGCAGGAGTCGTTTCTCAAAAGTTGTATCTCTTCAATTCAGTCTTTTATTTCTCTTGCCACAATGTCTGATTTGAGCAATAGTTTATATGCCACAGGTGGTAACTCAGCAACTTCATACTAGACTTCCTTCACTCTTGAACAAATTGCCTGGTCTTGACAATTGTTACTGTTCAATTTATTAATTTGCGCTAAAACCTCTTCTATTGATGCTTTTTTTTAAAAAACAGTTTCTCCATCTCATCCCATGTGAAGAAGGGAACCTTCCTGCCCTTCTCCATAGCGAACACTGATGAAAGGATTCACTTATCTTTTCTGCAGTGGTCTCACCTTTCTTTAGTGCTCCTTTTGTACTTTGATAATCTACTGGCCCCACTGACTCTACAATTGTCCTGCTTCTTCTGTGTTTGAAAACATTTTTCTTCTTATCTTTTATGCTTTCTGCAAGTTTCATCTTAAAGTATTACCTGGCTTGCTTTACTGTAGTTTTACATTTAACTTGCTAGCTCTTTTTTTTTTTTAATTTGAAAGTGAATTACTTTTGGTCTGTTCCTTTAATATACTGGGCTTTTAAAATTAATTTGGTTACTTTTTATTGTTGACAAATCTTTATTCAAAGATTCCAGTGTGTCATCATCACCACTCTTCACAGTCACCCCAACATATATCTGACAGATATGTGCTGTGTCACTCTAAAAATCTATGAAATGGAAATTTGGAAAAATCTAAGAATCAGCAATCTGAGAGATGTGCATGAGTTAGCAATCCCACACATCTTACTTTGGGTCATGACGAGGTACAGAATTAGAACTTCTATATTTTTGTCAAATTTTAAACAATACATGGGCAATGAACAAAGTTATTTCAGGATTTTACTTCCAGGTAGTTTTTAACGTGCGTGACTTTTTCCTTTTATGTCAGTTTATCCTCAATGTCTTAGACCTTCTTGGTACCATTTTCATCTTTACAATGAAGCATATCCTTAAGTTCTTGTCTAGATATGGCTCCTTCTACCTATTATTTTATATGGTCTGACATTATTTCTTTCATCTAGTATGTGTCTGTGGTACTTAACTTCAGTGGCATTCTAAAATCCAAGTCTTTTCAGCATATATACTGTTAAGCACATTGGTAAAGATTTAGATAGGAATAGAAATTATGAGCAGTTACAAATTTCCTATGGATTTTGGGGGGATTTTTTAAAAAAATAAATTAAAAAAAAATCTAGTGATATTCTCTGGCTGCAAGTTTGCAATATTTGTTTTATCCATATTCCCAGTTTGTCTGCAGATGGTACTACATAATGTTTCTACAGTTATCTTTCTTCCTAATGCAAATGATCATTGTAAAAACTAAAGAATTTAACAGTACAAAATGGAAACCATTGTAGTAACTGAAGATGAGAATGTTTTACTCAAGTGTATCTTGTTGATACTTAAAAGTGCACAATTTTCTCATATCATTTTCATTATGTAGCTAAGCTAAATTGATTCTAAATTGATGCTATGAAAAACCGATTCACCTCTTCCTTTTTTTTTCCCTTTTTTTATAGCAAGATGTAACAGTTTTATCTGGGAGGAAAATACCATCACTACTATCATTTATTTGTTTAGATTTATGACTATGCAAAGCAAAGTGCCTATCATATGCTCTAGGCATCATTGTAGAATTACTTTTCAGGAAATTAAAAAAAAAATTAGCAGTTTCTCCAAATCTACAGCCCAACCAATCAAAGCCAGTGAAGACTATGTTGTTTGTCAGTAGTTGTTCATAACGATGCATTTGTTGGCAGGATCAGGGATGTAAATTATATGTTTTACAGCACTCCGTTCTCAGGTGCTTCTCTTATTTTTGCTGCATTTCTTCATCAGAATAGAATTTCAAAGTAACCTCAATACTTACCTGTTTTTGAAAATTGCCTTACTCTCTGTCACTGAAATTGTTCATAAACTTGTAAAGAATGAGTTGCAGCAAGTGGACTCTCAGCAAATGTCAGGAATTGGAATCTCAGGGACTAGAATCTTAAGGACCAGAGAAAGAACAAAAGAATTATAGTCAGAAAAAGACAGAATAACTAGGAACTGTGAAATGAAGCTCCCAAATAAATATAGTAGAGTATGCCATGGATAGATTTTAGTTGGTATGTGCAGAAATACCTGGGAATTTTGCCTGTGGTTACACCACATATGAATTATTGACTCTTTCTTCACTTGTGAAATAAAAATCATTTATAGCGTGACATTTTCTATATAAGTACAACCAAAGGCTGTCACATATACCTGCTTACAATCCCGCACAAGAATAAATGTTCAATTAAAAGTAATTTATATTGAAAAATCCTTTATGGGACTGAAAGAGAAACCTTTTACTGCTCAAGAACATGGTCTATTTCTTGAGCTAAAGGTAAAGCTCTGCACAAGCACAGTCTGCAGAAAATCTCTCATACTTGATCTGTAGTTCATTTCTTATCCAGCCCCAGTCTGCTATTATTCTCCAACAAATGTTCTTGGGCTAAGATCAGCATTGATTTCCATTCTTTGCACTTCCATCAACTGTGTGGGGAGTGCTCCATGTAAAAAATCTACACTGAATTTCATCATTCAATGGAACTTTTCTTATGGCTAGATATAACATGGCTCAGTTCTCCCATATCACAAGCTTTAAATAAAAACAAATGGTTTGGGGATATTGCTATGCAGAAAATTTTTTTTTTTCCTCCATTCTAGCCTTAAGATGAGAAAGTAACCTTTTCTACCTCCTATGGATATTGCTTCCCACCCTTCTGTACAGTTTATTTTCCTAGCCAGAAGAAATGATTGGTTGGGAAGGAATAACTAAATGCTTTAAATAAAAAGCAGTAATCAGAAAATCAACAAACAAAAACCTAGTTTCATTTCGCTTGACCTTCACATTATAAAGTAAGGACAGTTTTCAGAACTGATACTCAATAAGAATTTTCCCCTGAAAAATAAAAAAAAATTATAATTAGGATTACTTGAACCAAACGTGATACATGCCAGACAAATGCATGGCAATTTAGCATAAGGCAAGTTTTAATCCAGTCTGGGCATCCTTTCTTTCAGGCACATCAAGTTCAAAGTGTAGTCATTGTATGCATTGATTATTTTTGACAATCAGAAAGAGAAGGGGGGAAATAGCAGTGAAGAGCACAATACCTTCAGGTCTAACCTTTAGGAGGTACAGAGTCAATAGCAGTTTTAAAACCATATTAAAAGACAGTTCTTACAATAGGCAGCTTCTAGCTGAACAAGTCTGTTGGATGACAACATATGACAATAAAAATCATCAGCATTAACATTTTTTCATTTGTGTAGCACCTTTTTATGTCATTTCTCCTTTCCAAATTTATGCTTATATGAAATGTAGCTAGTTCTGGGGTGGAAAGCAGAATGTAAATACATAAAGTACTTGGGTAAAGAAAAAGTTATACTGGAGACATTTAAGAAAATAAAGTCTATGTAGGCCACTGGGATTTAGTTGTCATTACCATCATATTGGAATGATGCTGGGTAAGAAACTATGACGAACTGCCGCTGAAGCGCACCTGAGTTTCACATCATACTGTTTTGTCAACATTGATTTCCCTTAGATAACAGTGTATTCTGAAGCCCAAGAGGAAATTTAGGGATGCAAATGAAGGGGAAAAAATTATACAGTGAGGAAAAGTAAGTAGTAAATACACAAGCTCTATACATTTAGTGAGCAGGTATGGTTTATATTTGTTGTTTTATATGTACCTGTTTTATTAATGTATTACTAGCTTGCCCAGAATAATTAGAGGTACAGAATTTCATTTTGTAATTCCTGTCTGAAGCCCATAGCTTGCAGTTGGTTTATACATGAAGAGAGAATCGGGTTCTGCTGTTTAAAGTAGCCATTTTACAGAATGGTACTGGCTGTGGGTAACAAGTAAGCAGAAACATAGAATATTTCTTGTGGGAAGCATTGGAGTTTGCTGTTTCTTTGCCATGTAATCCCTTAACAGAAAGAATGAACGTGCACATAACTTTTATGGTTCTTTAGGGGCATCTGCTTCTTTCCAAATCATAATCTGACTAATTTCAAGATTTCTGGAAATGTTATTGTCCTCTTAAGACAAGGAAAAATACGCCATCACTTGTACTTGAAGTGACAAATTCATTTTGTTGATGGAAATCCTTAATGTGTGTACATTTTAGTGGTATCTGATAGAATTACTCATACATGATTAAGCAAGAAGGAATCCGTATGATCATAGCTATTCTATAACACACTAAATAGGACTTCCATGTATCCCAGAGCAACAATATAGCTTTTTGGAAAAAAAATAAATAAGCCATCCCGTCAGATATCATTAGCAATAGCAGTGACAGAGAATCCATTGCAATCACTGCTAAATTGTTCCTATGATTAATTTCTTATTGTAAAAAATATGTGCTGGGTTGCTAGTTTGAATTTGTATGGCTTTGTTTTCCAGCTCTTACATTTTTATTGTATTTTTGTGTGCTGGACTGAAGAACTCATTATCAAAGTTTTGTTCTTGCTGTAGATACTCAGAAACTGAGATTGATTCACAACTTAACCTTCTATTTGATAATCTAAATAGCTTGACCCCCTTCAGTCTTTCATTATATGGCATATTTTCCAATTCTTTCTGTATAGATTGTTATTCATTCCAGTGAGGCAAGTGAGTCTTGCTAAAGAAACCAAAAGAAACTGAAAACTGCTTAAAAAATGTCTCTCATCTGCCTCTCCATCACCTTTTCTCCTTTCCCTGAAAAATAACAAAGGACACAATTAATCTGTTGTAGTTAGAACAACATCAATTTTCCCCAAAGTATTTTAATAATTAATTGATCCGTGGCTCATTTTGGTGTAATTTTAGCCAAATATATTATAACGTGGGGATAAAATATACAGTACTTTCAAAGTACTTGCTCTCTGTTCTTGCTAAACCTAATATTAACCCCTGTTAAAGGAGGGTCATAGTAGTCTTTTTTTTTTTTGGGGGGGGGGGGAGGAAAGATAGGTTCCTCCCCCCCAAATATAGAAGAAGAAATACTATTGCAATATAAGAGCAGTACCCCTGAAGAAAAATATTAGATAAAATAATTCTTTGCCTGTTAGGGAATCTAATAGATATTTCCATAAAAGATCATTTACCTCATTTTTTGAATGAAAGATCCTAATTTAAGGTAAAAGTTCCTGAATACAGATACCAAATAGTAAGAAGAGACATCACAGAATTCTGATACAGTTGCTTGAACTCAGACAAATGGTGTCTTCCACATTTTCTGTAGACTATCTCTAGCCACCTGAAGATGTAAGGAGCTGCACACATAAGGACGCTGCCTTTAGATGTCTTGTGGACTGCTGAGCTGGGTGGTTTGTGTCACTCTTACTGGGAGTCCATGGGTATCTAACACAGGTTTCCAAATTTTCACTGAGTGCATGTTGCCTCAAAATTAGGTTTGCAAAGCTTCTGTTGGACTCCTAAGGTTAACCATAAGACTTTCTGTTACGGCTGCATTGCCTGAAAATCTCAAATGAAAAGTGAAGTTGCAGTCTAAAGCCGAAATGTGTATTTTGAATTGCTGTGTTTACAAGATCCATTTCCTTTAAATAGTGCTCTGTGAGTGAACCGGACACATTTCAAAAGCTTTGAATTTCTTTTTATTTTTCACAAGGGTTATGCTTTTATTAATGGCTGAAGAAAAGTCTGACTGTAAAATACAAATTTTTGGCTTAGAAAATTGTCTTCTAGCATGGCCTATGGAAAGAAAACAGAAGGATGTTCCTTCTACATCTTTCTAAAAAATTCCTGTAACACTGCCATTTTGGCAACGTTATCTATCATAAACCCCAGAAAGCGTTTGATGACTCATATTAATGAAGAGACTCTAAGTACATGAAAGCCAACCAGCAAATTCAGTCTACGTCACTATGAGCAGCAGCTGAGCAACTCTATTTTAAAACACCTTTCCTGTGTATTTTTCAGTGCATAATGATGAGAAGTAAAATATTCAATTTATATCTTTCTTTCAAAGCAACAGACTAAAATAAAGCAAGCCTCTTAATGAAGACTTTTCAACATTATTAGCAAGACAAAAGTTAAAACCTAGTTTTTCTTAGACTTCTTGTTGGCAAGTAAAAGTTCTCAGACAGAGTAAGTGCTTAATGTTGTTGCTCTTTCTCTAGAAAAATGTTTTTCTTACTTTTTTTTTCCCACACTTTTGATAGCAAAAGGCTACTAGCTGACTCTAAACAAGAAAACTAAGTGTGGCTGTAAAACAGTAAAATACAATGATGCAGCAAATTTACTCCTAGAGTTTGTTCTACAAAGGTGCTGTCAAAGTACAACAGTTGTCAAGAGAATTAAAGCAGTATTTTCTTTGTATAAAGAGGAAAACCACATAAAGATATGATGTATTCTAGGAAGGAGGTTTTTTGCTAGGATTTCAATAGTTTTCCTACTGGCAATTCTACTCATCCTTTCGCAGCATGGTGTAAATACCACTGAAAATCTTAAATACAAAATACAATTTCTATTGGAACAGAATTTAAAATCTGCATCATTTCAGATTTAAAGATAGAGTTAGGTACCTCACAGAAAGCCCTTTGAAAATTGAGAGTGAATTCCTAACAGGGTTTAATTACCCTAGATATATTACAGACAGTAAGCTTTTTATTGAAATAAAATGTGGTGCTTTAAAGATCCCCTTTTCTATAAATGACTTCAGAATCATCTAGCTATATTTTTGGCTCCTTCTGGGCTTAGTGCTTGTTGCAGATTACATTCTGCTGTAAAAATCAGAAACAATAGCAGAGCTAATGGTAGATGTTAAATAGGAAACAGTAACATGCAAAGGCAACCATTGATGTGCTACAATCTCCTTCAGAAGATAACAAGGGGAAGTTTCAGAATACGTGAAATCTAGCTAATAAGCAGCACTCAATGCCTGTTAGTTGTTTTATTATGTTCAGAACTATATTGAAACACTGTAGAAAACATCTAGGTTTTTGCTTATTTACAGTTCTATTGTAGTACTTGTGTTTTTTTCTCCACTAGAAGATTAGTATTATGCTGTATATATCCTAGGTGCATGTATTATTTCATAGTGATATTAACAAAAGCTGGAAGGAAGCGTTGAAAGAGATCTCCATTATTCCCTTAAAATTATTGTATGAGATGTTTAAGAGATTTCTATAATATCACATCTCAGGCCTCAGTGGTTTTACTAATGTGACATAGCTGTCAAGTGAAAAGATTGAGTAAGATATATCATACACAGATCATTCTCAGCAACATATTATAAGTCAGACTTACTGTTGAATGTGGACAGAAAGACACAACTTTTTCTACTTTATTTACTATTATTATTATTATTTAGACTGTTAGCATGGTTGTGCCTAAAACTTTAGGACTTCACTTTACAAGTGAAGAAATAAGAAAGAATTAGGAGAAAAAAAAAATCCTCTTTAGGAATGTTATTAATGAAAATAGGTAAGAAATGGAGAGACAAACAGATTGTTCATTGCAGGGGGTGGGTTA
>NW_008824002.1:1327604-1339344 GCF_000699105.1 Pygoscelis adeliae
TGTTCTTCAGGAGGAGGTTTGGGGATGGGGGGGAATGAAGGAAAAGTAGCTTGGCAAGGCTTATTTGATATAGAATATATCAGTATGGGTTTATAAAAGACAGCATCCTGTTCAGGTAAGGGGAAAACAACAGACTGACTGCTTGTTGGAAATAAACTATACTTCCCTCACAAATCTTGGGGAGGAAAAAGGACCCCAGGTTGTGAGTTCTGTCATACTGTTTTGGGTTGAGGTTTGCAAGGGACTGCAGATATCATAAAATTAGATTTAGAGATAATTAGCTTTCTGTATGAATGACTGAAAATGAACTTATGCTTAAATCTTATATGATAAGAGGAAAAAGAAATGAAGAGAATGAAGCAGGTTGAGGCATGTGCACATAATTAAGTAGTGGGAAAACCTGAGTGGTTGAGATGGGGAAGAGAGGGTTGAAGAGGGTTGTCAGACTTTGTTGTTTGACCTTGACAGCAGAGCACTCATTAGAGCAGCCCACCACATGGCTTTGGTGCATGGTATAATTTTAGGTAAAAGTATACCACTTTTTGTGAGCAGTATAATTTTAGGAGGCATTCAGTGATTTTTCAGCTTGCTGTTGAGTCCCAGATCACAAGGTTTCTAGTTTGAAGTAAAAAAAAAAAATATATTTTCAGAAAAAGCAATCTTGTGTTTGGCCAACTTAAACTTTATTATACAGATATGTTTGAAGGACTACAAACGTGAAAAAGGAAAAAAAAACCCAACCAAAACCAACAACAAAAAAACCCCCAAAAGCTGACAACTGCTATGTGAGAAGGGAAGGAAAGGAATTGCAGCAAGCAGCCAAAATGCAGAGGGGAAGATTCAGAAGGTACAGACAGCAGCTGATGTCACACCTTGCTTGAATTATTTTATGTTGCTATTCTGTTAATGTCAGATTTTTAGCCACTCTCTCTTTCCAATACCTTTCCTAAGTCTACATGGCCAGGGTGAGGGGAAATCTGTATAAGTCTTAATGTGACTACACAGTATAAGACCTCCCCTATCCACTGCTCACCTAAAGGATGTTTTTAAGGGGTTGTTCTCAAGCCAGATCTATATTCCTCTTCCTCTGATGAAGTAGTATCTTCCTGAACTGCTTTATGGGGCTGCTTTGCTAGATTCAGGCTCTTCTGTGCAGTTTCTTTTTCAAGCTCTGTTTACCTAATGAAGGGTAGTGGCTAGGGCCTTATAGCAATTGTTATCCCACTAGATATCTCTCCTTTTGCAATTTTGGGGGGAGGATGGAACAGGTAGGTATGAAACAGAGTTAAATTGCATCTGTTCTGTCTCCTTTGTTAAGCATCCCTTATGAAGCTTAATTTTAGGTCCTAAACATCTCTTTGTCAGCCATCCCACTCCTCCTCTCTTTCTAAAATACTTTTCCTTCCTTCAAGGGGTTGACAACAGCTGCAGGGCATCTTTCTATGGTTTGGGGGTCCCCAGTGCAAAAGAGATGTTAACAAGCTGGAGAGGCTATTAGGCTGGACCACAAGACATGCAAAGAGAGGCCAGAGGAACTTGGTTCATTTAGCCTGGAAAAGGGCAAGCTGTGGGAGCGGGGGAAATCTAATCATAGTCTGCCACAGCATAAAGGAGGGTTACAGAGAAGGCAGAGCCAGACTCTTCTCAGACGTCCACAATTAAAGGGCAGGAAGTGGTAGTCCTAATCTGTAATAGGATGTAGGGGTGTAAGAAAAAATATTCTTTGTTGGAACTGACCCTTTTGGACAGGCTGCCCAGATATGCTGTGGAGGTTTTCAAAACATCTCTGGGTGAGGTTTGGAGAAACCTGGTCTACCTGTGAGGTTGCCTGTGCATGGAGAATGCTGCACTGAGTATCATCCTGAGTCCCCTCCAAAACTAAGTTTTATATGATTCCAAGTAGCCAACGAGTGTTGTTGTTCTTTGGGGTATGATAAGGATGGACTGCTGAAAAAGATGTTAAGTGTAAGGTTTGATATCCTGGTGGGCAGAAGGGTGTTAGGTGGTTCAACTTATATATACATGTGGAGAGAGACACTTGAACAGAAGAGGAATTTTGATCCTGTTAAATTAAGCTTCTTAAAAATTAAATTTTACTTATTTTTTAAAAAGTTCTCTTAACAATGGACTAATGAGAAAGATATTAGAACTAGCTCTAGAGTTGCAACAAGCAATAATAATCCATAGTTCCAGAGAGCTACAACTTATTTTGGTTTTGTCCCATAGTGGAAAGCAGCAAAATTGAATGCGTCTATCAGAAAATAAAACTGGCTTTTGAGATTAATAAATAAGTTAAAGCTGTAAGTTTTGATGAGAAAAATGCAGGAGTACTTGGGGGTAAAACCAGTCCTATTCTTTCTGTTTTGTAATGAATAGCAATAACATGTATTCCTGGGAACATTTGGAGTGAGAGGGGACATTACACAGTTGAGAGGGAGATTGCTGATGCTCTTTGATCGAGAAAGAAATTTGCAGAGGAGGTGGGCATGTGGCATATTGCTGGTACGGAGTTAAAAGCACAGAACCTCAGCTTAGTCTGTCACTGGTTGTTCTCACATAAATGACTTCATTTGTCAAGGGAAACCAGCAGGTCTCTATTCCTAAGTGTAAGAATAGAGTGAATTTATGGTATTTGACCTATTAGGAAACAGATGTTCTCAACAGACAATGTCATATATGTGAAAAGTGAATGAATGTAGCAGGTGTCAAAAGAGACCTGAGAAGTCTCACAAACATACAATAAACTTGTTTACTCTATCTAGACAACTTGCTCCAAACATGGCTTAAATAATTTAAAAACTTTTTACAATGCCTCATAATACCTGCAAAGTATAGAAGTTGACTAGTACCCAGAGTTCAATTGCTTTTTCTTAAGAATATGTATAACTTTCTTGGCCACACATATTCATGTTATTACTGTGATGCATAAAACATAAAATTAATCAGATAATGTTCAAAATTAAGAAATTTGGCACCTGGAGACTTCTGTTTCATCTCAAGTTCCTAAGAAAGTCTGAGGAGATGTCATCAAATCCAGGAGATATACTGAAGATATTTTATCTCTCATACTGGCAATACAAAATATCTGACAATTTTTATGTATTTTTATGAAGCTGCTTTGACAGGATTTATTTACCAGTATCTGTGTGTTCTTGTCATGCTATGTAGCTTGAATTTACTTATGGCAGCCTATAGGTGTCAGTGGTGGGAATCAGAGGAGTTTCCAGGCTTTGTGAAGTCAAGTTACAAATGTCTTTTGATTATAACTCTCCCTTCCCTCCCATCAACCTGGGTTTCAGGAGCAAATGTTATATGTCATATTTATACCTGGCTGATGATGACTGCAGGGCATTACAGATCGTCATTTCTGGTGACCAATATGAACAGAATATGCTCTGAAGCCATCAGACTTCTTTATTCTGTTGGATTCAGACATTAACAGATCTACTCTAGCTAGTAAAAATAAGTGGAAGAATCAGTTAACACCATTTAAGATGAATATTATCTAGTTCTCTGGCATAAGGCTTTCACCACATGTTCCAATGTGACGATGTGCAGTCATTTGGAACACTGGGTGCCAGCATGCAGCATGAAAACCACCAATGTCCATGATAACCTGCTTTCTTAAGCCAACTTTCTTAAAAAGGAATGTGAGACTTGCCATCTTCTGAAAGCAAAGTCTATTTAAAAACCTGCTATAAGAACAATTGCAACTAAATTTTTCCCCATCATTGTTTATACCAGTTTATGTCCCCTCACTTTCTACGTTCATATAAAATATTCTGTCTTTGTCTCCTATACACAGTAATTTATTGTAATTGAAGAAATTCCTTTGACATCAGCTGATTGCCTCAAGCAACCAGAAAGTACTTGTGCACATATGAACCAATTCCAGCAACAGAGACACTGCACATAAGAATTTTTTTCTTTTATGAACCCATGTTTCAAAAGTTATTACATTACTTAGACTAAGCCGATAATGTTAATTTTCTTCAATGCTTTTTGGAATAATGTTTTGTCTTCTGTGTTCTGTAAACACTATTACTTTATACATTTGAGCAGTTAATTTGAGCTTAGGTGAGAGATGAAAAAGTTGATTTGAATGTATTGGAGCATGCATAAATGTATGCCAAATAGTAGTTATTGAATTGTTCTAAAATTTTGTTTATGTTTTATTTTTGTAACTAATCTTCAGATATTTCTGTAATCTTCCTTTTCTGTGGATTCTCCAAATCTAGAGGAACTAAGAATATACTGAAATTTTCCCCTCTAACAAAAATTTTCCATCTACAAGAAGTTCAGGGGGCTAGATGCCAATCAAATGCTCAAAAAGGTAGATAAATGTTTGACAGTATGACAATCAAGTTTTGCTGACTTAAGCTACTCTCAAATACCATGGTGCTTAAAAAAAATAATTGTATATTTTTGACTAAATTTTTCTTGCCTAACTCAAGAGTTTATAAAGAAGTAGAGTCATGCTAATCTCTGTAGTACAAAAAGGTAAACAGTAAGGCTGAATGGACTGTTACATGTCAAAGTAACAGCAAACAACTCACAGGAGCCTGTTCCAATATTAGATCTAATATTAGTTCTGTTCGGTCTGTTTATTTTTGTGTGCTTCAAGCTATGAGTTTTTAACCCAGTGCAAACACAGTTCACTTTGGAAATATTTATTGAAAAATCCTTTTTGTACTATCTTTTTTTCTTGCAAGCTAGCTATAAAGCAAATGGAAATGTAGTAAGCCAACAAAATCCTAGAAAGCCAGCTAGTTTAGCTAGCGAAGCCATTAATATTTTATAGTACAAGATCAGCAGTTCTTTTTCAAGATTTTTTTTCTTTATCCTCTCTATTCATCTTATATGGATGCAAGGATGAACAAAAGTTAATAACACCTTAAGACTTCTGGTGAAATAAGGAGTAAATTAGCAAAGGAAAGGCTGACAGTCTCTTCCATTCATTACTTTGCTTAAATTTTTTTTGTCTGCCCCCCTCTCTGTCTCCAAAATTGTGGCAGTCAGGAATTTCTCACTACAGAAGAAAAAAAAAAAACAAAACAACCACACATAATTGCATTTATGTGTTTGGAGTAAAAGGCATAGGAAATTATTATATGTACTTTCCATGACAGTTACTTTAAGATTTATTCAGTTGATATTACTATATCTATAGATACTTCAACATACTGTGAGGACTGCTTTGCCATGTGTGTTCATTATTAAGTAACTGCTTATGTGGGGCTAAAGGATATGAACAAATGTCCTCCTAAAAGGGGTGTGTTTTTTTTTTTTTAAGGAAACTTTTTTTTTTTTTACCTTTTTTTTTAAAACTTCTGACCTTGTTTATTAAAACTATTTTTATAAATTTTTTTCAAGATGGATACTCAGACCTTGCAGTATGACTCCTGCTCTGCTTAAGATTTTTAACTTGTTTTAATTTTAATGAAATTAGCTAGGAAAATGAAATAGTATTGTATAGGTTAATTGATGGATTGATTTTAATAATTTCTGGATTTTCTTCCAATAATTTATTTGAATAGTGTGAAGATGTGAGGAATGAGAAAACTATGTTACATGAATCCTGTGATACTAAGTTTGTCATCTGCACTAATGTCGTGGTCTCTGTAAGAAGCTAGACACATGCTAGGGTTTTTTGAGGTAATGCGTATATTAAGAGTAATTGTGCTATATGTTTTGTAGAATAGTCTTTGAAATTTAAAATTACTGAGACTTGAGCGACAACCCTCCTATACCCTGCTTCCTTATGTGCCCACATAAAACTAGACTGCTCTGTTCATACACTGTATTTTCCTCCCTTGTATTTGAATGATCATGCAGTCACAATAAGAATGAAAAGAGAGGTAAGAAGGAATAAATTTTAAATGAAGGAGAAGAAGAGGAACAGAGGTAATCGCTTTTGAACAGCCTGGAGGAAGGAAGTAGTTTTGCTTCCCAGATTTCCAGTCTAGCTTTGCATTAAAGTTCTGAGGTTAAGCAGGCAGGAGGAGGCCGTGTCATGCTCTGCACCTCTGTAATTATGATGCATCTTCAGAATTCCAAAAACAAAAAATAGCTAAGAGAAAGTCTTGTTATAAACCAAAACTTCATTAGAGTCTAGTTTTCTTGTAATTTTCAGTTTAGCCTTATAAACACATTTAGGGACTTCGAACCGATAGCTCTTTTGATGAACTGCACCAACAGTGTGATTGTGAGAACAATTCCTTTTTTTTTTTCTTTTGGCAAGCACATATCAGTACATCTGTGCCTGTTTCCTGTAAGAGGGACAGCTCTGGGGTAGTCTTCCAAATCCTCACACTGGCTATTTAGAGTTACCTTGTGATCCCAAAGGATCAAATGGGATGGTTGAGAGGCAGGAAAAGAGGGATTCTTGGACTGTGGACAGCAGAACTTCTTAAGATGCAGTATTTGGTCAATGACCCTTTAGAAACTTCTGTTTCTTCCTAAATAATTCACATTAGGAAAAGAGTTTGCATGGTCAAGGGCATTGAAAGTGTCTGAGGATCCAAAAGCAGACACTTTACTAATATAATTGGAAATTTCATTTAACATACCTTATACTCCAACAGAAAGTTGGAGTATATACTAGCCAGCAATATATGACAATCTAACATTCAGGAAAAAAATTCTTTTTTGACCATAAACATGCAATCATTTCAGAGCAATATGAGCAAAGACATTCTAACTAGGTACCTTCGGCCATTCTTTTTGTCTAGAAGCAAAATTACTTCTTTCTAAGGAAGAAATGTGTGCATTTGTGTGGGTGAGAGGAAAGATGAATTCTTTATTTCCTCCTACAGCTGACCACAGGAATCCCTGAAGTATGGAAATAATAACAGTACACATTAGTTCTAACAATTACCACTGTAATTATAGTCTCCTGTAGACCACCTGCTTTCTTAGGTTTCCTCTGCTGTATGAATGCTGATAAGTCAAGCATTTGAAGATTTTTTCCATTGTAAATCCTAAATTTTAATTTTACCAGATTGTCCTTAAGAAATCAGTTTGCTCAAAAGTATCAAAACTACTTAGAGTTTTTATTCTATGAAATCCCAATTCTGCTCAGAGAATGGACTGAATTATGATTTTTTATTTTCCACTAACGCTGGAAAATTTTTTATTTCACAATTAACATGGATTTTTTGACATTTTTTTTCCTAGATTTCTCAACTCTTTTGGAGGGGTTATGCAATTGAAAGGAAAAAAAAAAAAAGCATCAATATCTGCCTACAGTAGAGGACAAACATGAAAGGGTTTGTGGACTCAATGAAACACTACAGTCCTTGTAGCTTGCCAGGGAATGTAGTCTATCCCATTCTTAACTCCTTATCCTTCTGTCTTAATCTAATTTAATTCTTTATTTCTTCAGGTACATCACTATTTGTCACTCAGTTACAATTTTTAGAACAACAACTATTAATTTTTTTTTCTTTCTCTTCCCTTTGCTCCTATACTAGGTTTTCAATGTCTCTCAGCAGTAGCTTCCTCTACTAATCCTATTGCATTTGAATACCTAAGCAAAACTGGCTGATAGATATCTTTTTGCTCTGTGTACCGTTTAAAAACCTTACTTTCTCCTAGTTCAGAATGCCTCTGATTTTTGATCCTGAAAAAGGGTCAGAGTACAGAAAATAAAAGCAGTCATTTTATAGTATTTCTCTCTCATCCCTGGAAACTTCTGAACCTTCTAGTCCAAGCCCAGTCAAACTTGGCAGAGCGGTAGCAGTCTCAGAGAAAAGCAAATCCCCACAGGTGGTGTGAAAATTCAGTAGAAGGGAAGATACAGGTCAGTATCACACTGGAAAAGCCAGGTTTAACTCAGCTCTTGCACGTGTTAGCTCATTGGTGAAATAATGTATATCTTGGTCAACTGATTATTGCCAATTAACATATGCAAAACTCTGCCTCAGATGATTCTCAATCCCTGATGTGTCAGGATTCCTGCTTGGTGAAGGTTTTGTGATGGATTTGTCTAGGTCTTTTTCCTTGTAAGATCTCAAAAAAAAAAAAATAAATCTTTTAACCTCAAAAGCCATGTTTTATCAGAATGTGAACTCGAAAACATCTGTTTAAATAAAAGACTCAAGCGACTAGTTAAAACATGAAAAAACAAAACAAAAAAGGTTTATATACAGGTGGTCTCTTGCCCATGGTGTCATAGCAGAACAGATTCTTGCTTCAAGGTTTGGTTTCAACTAGTTCCATGATTTTCTGAATTACAACACACTCAGTCCCCACCAACCCACAAGAAGGCTGCTTTTGTCCCATTCTGACAGTGGGCTGTAAGTCCCTTTTTTTTTTTTTTTTTTTTTCCCCCCCCCCCCTCTGCAGGCTTCCTGCTCACTTATTTACACACTGTGACCTTTGGATCTTCTGTCCACAGAGTCTGCTTAGCTCCTACCTAAAGCAAAAGCAACCCTCAAGGAAATTCTTTTGACCCAGTCACTCTTTGTAAGGGACCTTAAAGGACAAACTGAGAACAAACATGTAGTGTCTATCATATCTTATCAGCTAGGCATGCAGATGGAACAAGGAAGGAAAAGGCAATTACAGAAGTAAAGAAGTTAGAGGGATGGTGGTATGCATTTATAGGGACTTGGATTTGTTAATGCCTTTAGTAACAGAAGAACTTGTTTATGATAAACTATAGGGAAATCTGGATGAGGCAATATGTTCTTCAATTAAGAAGTTTTAGTAAATAGATTAAAAATTGAAAGAAGTATGAATCAGAAGGAAATAATTCACAGATCATACCTCGTTAGATTTGCTTTTGAAACTGTAGATAGGAAATTGTGTGATCTATGGAAAAGGGTAGTTGGATTTTTTCTATGAATAAAACTACCAAATGTAAATATAAAGGTAATTAAAAAAAACACCCTCTGTTCTGAGACTTTATTGCCCTAAATGCTGAATCCTGAAAACCTCCTGCATCCTTCTTTCTTGCAAACTGTAGTTTGCCATTAGAAGAAAAAGACATCTTGACTGCTTTAGCCAAAGCTATCTCAGTTTAGAGGTGCTTTAGTGTGATTAGCAGCCTGCATTCTGCCTTCCTATTAAAGTATCCAAGAGGAAAAGGTGAATGTGATATTTTTTGCTGCTTTCTCGTAACTCGATTAATAATAAATAGAATTAAGCTTGAAAAGTTTCAGAACGTTCTGCAAGAAACAGATGAGTCTAGGAAGATCAAAGCAGCTGCAACAATACGCAGGAGCCAAGATTTTAGACGCAGAAATGTCATGACTCAGATCTACTTTATGCCTTGTCATTTGGCATGACAGTCCTGTTGAAGTTAACCACTGCAATAAACAGCTGTATAATTTTCAGCTGACAGTTACACCCTTGTTGTGGTGACTGATGCTGCTAACGAATGTTTCTGAAACATAAGAAAGAGCTTTGCGTGTGCATTAACAGATGATTCCAGAACAGCCAAAGAGCTAGAGGCACTGTGTATGAACTTCCTCTCAAGAAACTGAAGAATGAATATTCCTGGTGCCCTGTGAAAAATCAGGCTCACTTCAACTGGTTTTAGGCAAAACAGAAAACAGAGTAAAAAGACATGCAGGTTTGACTTAGACCAATGTTTTGAAATATCCTTTTTTTTCCTCCTTCAAACACACAAAAAAAACCCCCAACCCCACAAGCTGGATTCCTGATACTTCTAGCTGAAGAATTTGAGCTGTTTGGGTACCAAAAAAAGCGCTATGAGTGGCTAGCTATTTCCCTGACAAAGGAATTTAGTCTGTTACTTGTGCCACCTCCTCTCCCTCTCCGAAACTTCTCCAGGCATGTAGTTGATATCCTGTCTTGGGAATTCTGAGGTAATTCCCAGTCTCTACCTCTTAGTGTCCTAAAATCTAAGTATCTGGTAATACTGGCATTTGTGCCTTAGTTTAAATACACTTTCATGCTGACATTTTATAGGAGGTAATTGCCCATTGTATCTCACCGATACAGGTACCTGTACAGTGGCATTTAGGGTTTCCTTGCCGGTTACAGGGGTGGACAAAAACAAAGGAAACATGGGACATCCACTTTAGAGTACTACGTCAAGTGAAAAGAATAGCTCTAGGGCTGAGATGATCCCCAGACCATACTGGTTCAGAATAGAAAAAGCACTAAAGCCTTGCATCCTGTAGTGTGAACAGCATTCTTATGATATATTCTGTTCTTCTTTGATACTTTCACTTTTATTTCCCCTTTCTGTGTACATAATTTATTACTTGCTTAGTAGGTGGAAGTGTGATGTTGCATAATTTGTTTTAGATTTTCCAGGGGACTAATAAAATAGATTTCCTTCTTTTGTTTTATGGATAAGTACTAATTTATGTTTTTAACAGAACCTGAGTGACATGTAGTGAATGATGTATGATCTCCACCTAGTGCAAAAGGACCTCTAAACAGTGCTCGAAAACTAGCATCCCATTCTCATTTGCAAGATTATACACTTGCTGCAGTACAAGCAGCATTCAGTTGATTTGTAGAAGGATTCGCACCTAAAACCGTCACTTAGCAGGGCTCATACGCTTCCTGGTTGTGAGTAACAAACAGTGATGTCTCTGGTTCACCCGTAACAGCTGTCCTGGAGATGCTGCCTTTTTAAGGCAGCATCTTAATACTGTGTCACGTAACTCAACTACTTAGTTAGGTCTGTTCTTTATGAAGATGTGCAGAGTTAGGTGCTCATTTATGCTTGAAACACTGGTCAGAAGCTTCAAAAGTGGTGTGATTCAAAACAGTCTGTTAAAGTATCTTGGCTCCTGAATTTGAAAAGCCCTTGTTGTGAAAAACCTTTTAATGACTTGGGACTACTTGTCTCCTGACAAAGTTTGGAGTTTTCAGCCAACTGGTAGGCATGGCTTACCATAGAGTAATATGTTGCATCAAATTAATAGGGAAATAGTTAACTATATGTATAGATAATACTAGGAAAACTTTGAGAGGGCTTCAGTTGCTTTATGTGATGAAGTACATATTGGGAAGAAAAAGTGAGCTATGCAGTAAACTACAGTCAGCTTCACAAATAGTGATTGTCTGTCTGATATGAAAACCAGACTTTACCATTGTTTAAGTTACTCTTCCAATCTACTGGCTGCAGTCAAGAGCACCCTGTTGTTGATCCTATTCCTGCTTTATCGAGGGTCTGTGCAAGTGTTTTGGATTAACGTTTTCCTACGCTTTCCCGCTTTTCATCACATTTATGCAAAACTTGCAGCTGCATGTTTAATTGATCTACAATTAAACACCTTCTCCACAGTGAAAAACATGCACTGTGTGTGTGACTCTTCACAACTTCTCTTAGTAACCCTATAAATGCTGTGCAGACTGTGCTATGCAGTTCCCAAACTGACAGGCTACTGCAGAGGAAGGATAAGGAATTTTTTCACACTAGTTTACAAGTGAAGTTCTTGTGAGTAAACTTATGTATTCAGAAGAGAACTGAACTTAGCTTTCAAAGCACTCATATTTACAGCAAACTCAAAAATTCAAGCAGTTCAATAGGACTGGAGAATGTCTGGATGAGTGTTTTCCATTAACATCTGAGTTCAAGTCATTAAATTTGCTGAGTAGAAGTTGTCCCAGTATTTGGTCAGTCTCCATAAATCTGTTTGGATTTTAGAAGCAACAGATTGGGTTGTACTTGGGGGATAGAGGGCATAGAGAAAAGAATGCTCATCAGTATGTTAAAAAAAAAAAAAAAAAGAATAAAATAAAATAAAATATAAAG
>NW_008824002.1:1339374-1346519 GCF_000699105.1 Pygoscelis adeliae
TTATCATTTATTAAACTACTAGCTCAGTACAAGTTAACAAAGTTCTCTAATAATTTTGTTTTAATATCTCTAAAAAAATCAAATTCAATTTTCTTGCCCTCTGTTGACATGCTTCCTGTACTGTGTGGGACAGATTCTGTTCTGCACTAAAGACAAAACTTGGATTGTTTTGACATTAATCTTAAATAGGACAGTATTATCAGCTTGCTATTTAGAAAGAGAGGAGAGGAGAGGAGAGGAGAGGAGAGGAGAGGAGAGGAAAGGAAAGGAAAGGAAAGGAAAGGAAAGGAAAGGAAAGGAACGGAGGAGAGGAGAGGAGAGGAGAGGAGAGGAAAGGAAAGGAAAGGAAAGGAAAGGAAAGGAAAGGAAAGGAAAGGAAAGGAAAGTTAAGTTATAACCACACTTCTGAGTGATTTTACAAATGCCTTGGAGGAGAAAAAAAACTTTCCAACAGTCCCTTGGTGTGTCAAATATTAATCCCCTCAGTCATAAGCACACTGTGTCATTTTTGGTTCTGCTCGCAGTTGCAAGCACTTCACATCTTGTTAGTGCTTTTGAATCTAAAATTGCATAAAGATCAGTGTGCTGTAACTCAGAGCAGCTATGAGATAGAACGAACATTTTGGGGTTAGAATCCTTAACTTGTTCTTTACCTTGTGTATCCTTTTCTTTACAAAGGGAAACTATCTGCAGTACCTGTGAGAAAGATAAGTGTCAGAGATCTTCCACCACCAGTTTCAGGGAGGATGGAGGACAATTGCACTTGATTTTTAAAAGCAGTTACAAAGAGAATAGCTTTGAGGGAAAGGGTTACTTTTGTATGTAGAGGAATAATTTCCTGATTCCTGGAAAGGTATGTTAGCAATGAGTAGAAATGCCTATGTAAATGCAATATGAATCACATTTTGAATAATCAGAAAAAGGAAATGAAAGCTTTTGGATGTTCCTTGTGCTGGATGATGCCCTTAATAACATGTTTTAGCTTCTAGTCAGCCCTGAATTGGTCAGGCAGTTGGGCTAGATGATCATCGTAGGTCCCTTCCAACTGAAATTATTCTAGTCTAGTCTAGTCTAGAGAGGATCTTCCAAAACAGTTAGATGTCTTTCCAAAGACAGTTTTTAAAACAGTACTGTTGAAGACCTATCTTTTTTTATTTGTGGGAGAGATTGTATTGTGTTGGTATTTACTTATTTCTGCTAGATGGGGACTAAAGTTCTTATTTCCTGATTTTCCCACTCAGTGGAAAATCTTTTGAAAAGTTTAGCTGGCCTGATTTTTTGTGCCACTGTCATCCTGTGAACACGGAAAAGGATGTAGTTAGTCCTTGTCATTTTCCTAAACACATCTATAAGCAAATGAACTCCTTTCTGGAAGCAGAAGTTAGTATTTCCTCTTAGAACTTTGAACTTCTTATATAGTGTAGCGGATTGCTAACTATATGATAGGAAAAAAAATACCTGAAAAGGAGAAGGTGCTTGCAGTATACACTCATGAATTTAACACGGACTGTGATTGTGATCCTTTTCAGCAGTTCTGAATGCAGCTGGGGGGAAGTTCAGGAATTGTGAATATCTGTTAGTACTCCTGTTGTGAGTTTAAGTTCTTTATTCTTACAGTAAGCAAAATGCCTCTTGGGACTAAAAAAAAGTAATTGATTGTCTGTGTGCATACAATTAAATACTCATTATCTCCAGAGTCAAAATAGCATAAACATAATCCTACCTCTGAAAATAAAAAATTGAGTTGTTAATGTTTAGTTTCTCATGCCATGACACAACTATGAGACAGCTACTGTTTTATTCAGCTGTGCTGTTGGTCCCCTTGGTCACTGTGGACAACTTATGTAGAGTCTCAAACTCCAGCATTGTCCATTCATGTCTCCGTTTATACTTCATGTTCTACAGTTCCACTAGTGTAGTGGTGACAACGATCACATTGCCTTAGAAAGCAGGGAAAGACCTTTTCAGAGACTTGGGTAGGCTGGTAGAATGTTTTCATGTTGTAGAAGTTACACTTGGATAACTTCATTACGCATGCACTGCCCTCAAAGATGTTCTGATTCGAGGAGAACATACAAATAAACCTTGTTATTGAATCTTGTGTACTGAAGCATATTAGAATGGTTTGTTTGTTTGTTTTGTTTTTTCCCCTTGAAACTTTAAATGCTGCAATGCACAGATAGAAAAGAATTAGTTGTGAAGCATTAAACACAGAAGTAAGTTAAAAACTTTGTATAATACGATGGAAGTAGTCCCTGTGCCCGAGTGATTCAGTCATTGGTTCTGTTGTTTGGTAGGATTTTATCATTTTCTAAGGGAAGATATCTTTTACATCTCTTCCCTTTTGAGTTTATGTAGATTTTGTACATGCGTTGCAAGATGGGAAAGTCTGTGGGTAAGAAATAAACAACTTAATCTACCTGCATGTCCTTGGAATGTCTGAGAAAAACAAATGCTTAAGGCTTAATTCTAAAAGATCAAACATTGAGTGTTAATTTTGATATTGCAAGCTTGGAAATTCTTCATCTGTGCAAGCAAGTTTTGCAATTGTAAAGCAAAACCACTATGTCTGATATATTATATCAATCCTTTGCTATGCATTTGTAAATGCTGGGGTTTTTGACAAATGTATTTTGCAAACATAAAGTAGCTCTCAATGAAAAAATGTGGCTTTAGATAATACTATAGAATGAAATATATGGGAGTCGTAGAAGAGATGTGCAGCTGCAGCTTCTGTCAGCAGAAGTTGCTGATAATAAATGAGAAGAATGTGAATGATTGATTTGCCTTACAAGAAGGACTGTTGTAGGTAGGTAGGGTGCTTTGCAAAATCATAGACCCTGCATCTGTAATAGAACAGAGGTAGGTCGCAATAACGGGTAATGAGCTGTGGAACCACTGATCTTAACTGTCAAGTGCTTAGCAGGTAACAGAGGAGCAGAGAGAGCACTTTAATCTTTGGACACAGAAAAAAACTACATATATTTATATATTAAAAAGTCACAGCACAGTGATAATTCCTTGATCAAATTACACAATTCACAATTCAATTTCAAAACCAGTATAACGTTTCTGTTGGACAGAAACCTGTCTATGTTAGTACAGTTCTGAGGTTTCTGTTCAACAGAAAGCCTTATAGAAGGGAAAGATATTTGTCATTAAGCCCACAAAAAAATTTATGTTGGGATCTTAAACTCAGATATAACCTTGTGAGCTTGTAATGTGAAGTGAAAAGCGTTCTAAATTACTTTTGCCTGCAAACAGATTTGATAAGGTGCCGGAAAGCAGATATTTGATTGCATAAAATAAGTGAGTCACCAACTTTAAAGATATAAAAAAAGATGAATATGATGCAGGGATGAGATAAGATATGCATGCCACAGTACTGAAATTTGATCTCAGTGCAACACTTGGGATTTAAGCTGCCTGGAGCTATTTGCAGCGCTCAGCTTTGTTACCTAATTTCCCTTCTGTTGTCTGAGAACAAGCAAGAGTTAGAAGTCATTCACTAAACTTTGAAGTGGGTATGACGTGTTGTCTGATCTTTGCTTTTCATACTAGCTAGTTTATCTTGACACTGACCCATCAGGTGCTTCACAAGAAAATGCATCCTCACAACTCCTATCCAATCATAGTGTGCTCAGAACAATCACCTATGAAGTGGACAAAAAAACAGAGTAAAAGGAAGCATAAAAACTGAAGTATTACAGATCAGATTTGCCTGGTATGACTTTTATTTACTTCAGTGAAATTGCCTGGTGCAATCTGGTCCAATAGTAGAAAGAATGTCAAAGTGTGCACATGTGGAAGCCTGGCTTAAGATTACATACAAATAATGGTATAAAGAGTAACAATGAACATGAAAAACTGTACAAGGTCCTGCTGACTTTTTGTATGAATATAATGGAAATATTGGTTTTATTCTTGCTTATGGGAAGGTATATAAAGAGGGGTACAGACTGACATCTTCTGAATTATGAGAAGAGCAGTGGCTGAGTTAATTTATGAAACTTTGAAGCATAAATGAAGAACAGGGAAAAACATTTAGGAGGAAATAATAGAAAATTCTTCCACAAAGAGGTTAATGGGAATGAAGGATGATCAGGAAAAGGGAAGAGAATACAAAACTGTCTACCCACATCTCATTTCACTTACTTTATTTATCAATACCTGACAAATGAAATGACAAAATTAGTTTTGAAGAGAGATGATTTATGTTATATTAATGGGGAAAAAAGTATTTATATTATTGTGCTTAAGGAAAGGACAGGCTTGTGGAATACTTGTGATTAAACAAATCAGCTAATTAAAAGCTAGGACTCCTAAATATTCAATTATTAATATCCCTGATGTTGACTTTGTCTCTTTGAAATGCATTTGTTGTTCTAGACAGGATAGGGCTTTTGGTAACCAGGGGAGAACAGTTGATAGATATCTATCTGTATGGAAATTGCTTATTTTGTATGTTAGAATGAGAGGGAGCTTTTTTCTTTTGTTAGGAAAAGCTCTTCTTTTTGCAGAAGATTCACTGTTCCATGAGAATGAAATAAGTAAAAAGCAGAGAGAGGAAAGACCATGGAAACAGAGATGGAAGGGAGGGAGAAGAAAGATTTTTAATGAGACAAGAAATATTTATTAAGTGAAGAGTAACAAAAATAAAAAGGCTTTAAAAAAGAATTTATGAAGTACTTCAGCTGTGCTCTCAGAAATATTACCAATATACAGAGGAATCTTTTTTTACATATTGATTCTTAAAACTGGAAGTTTTTAAGGAAATTAGTTGCTACCAGAAGAGAAGTACAGTACTACAGGAAAAAGAAACTTCTTTTTGTAAACTCAGATGGAGTTCAAAGCACGTTTATCTTTTGGCACTGTAAAAGCATAATTGGATTCAGCCTTTCAGCTGAAGGGAATCTCCAAGAGAAGATTTTTGTCCACATGTGATTCAAAGTGCATTTATCTTTCAACCACATACAAACTGTTCAATCCAGCTTTTTGGACTAAGTGACCTTTTCAGGGAATTAGGAACATTGAAGAGCAAAAATAGCATTTAAAATAACTCTCATTGCAAAGCGGAAGTGTATGTCTAGGTCAAAAGTCAGTCCATTGTCAACAAGATTCCCCATAGCTGAAGACAGCGATGGTTGCATTCTGAAGGATGTATGAATAAAAGTCTTTTCTCACAAAATGAGAGAAATGTTTTTCATACTGAGAAAACTGCTAGGATTGTAAATAAAAAGTACAGATAATAAAACACTGCGATAAAATGCAGGGACCTGTGTACAGACAAAATACACTGAAAAGTTTCATGTTTGACGTTAGGTTGGTTGAATGGGGAAGAACAAAATCACTTTAAGTATTGGAAATAAAATACTATTAAAGTAAACATGTGAAAACAATTGAAAAAATTATGATTAAAAGAGTTTAGAGAGAGAACAAAAGGCATACCAGCAATTGCTAAAGAAGTTTTTATACTATTTACTTTCTTAATCGGAGACTCTAAATTTGTGTTGTGCTATAAAGATTCTGCTTTGAAACAACTCACTAATATTAATGTTAGGGATTGGTTGGCGTTTTGTGTATTTGTTTTTTAGGTTTTTTTGTGTTTTTTTTTCCTTTTTAATAATGGGTCTTTGCATTATAATATTACATGAGGTGCACAGAGCAAAACCAATATATTGTTTTGAGTGTTTTGGATCACAGGACAAAGTGATGATCCTTTCCCAGAAATCTCTCAGGTGGAGATGAGAGATAGGCATATGTAGTGAGAAGTTAAAGGAAGTAATAAGGAAAAACTGATAGATATTAGAAAATATAAATATTTTTTTTCTTAAATTACTATTTTCTCACTATTAAATTCCAAAACATGACAGTGACTAGGCTGCTGGTAAGCCTAATTGATCAGTTTGGTTTCTCAGGGTAGCCTCATAGCTTTTCAAGCTCTTGTGCGTTGTCTGCTTTTTTTGTTCAAAGTAATGAGACAAGTGCTAATAATGGTATAATTCTCACACAGTAAGGCATACACCAATGAACGCAAGGCTAGTTTTCCAGGTCTGATCAAGAAAGATGAAAAGAATGCACATGTACACAGATTAGAAGGGTTCATCTTTCTCTTTTTCCTTTTTAAAAATCAATCTACTTTATAAAAGCAGGGCTGAACTTCCTGATGGGCTTGGTTCATCAGACATGGAGAATGATTATTACAGGTGTGAACTATAGGTGCTGAGCAACCTATGAAACTTTGCAACTGGTTTAATAAAACAGAAAATTATTCAAAATTGTTTTCATGTTTTTCAGAAAAATCATATTCAGGCAAATTTCAGATTATTAATTAATGCAGTTTTTCTTCATGGCTTTGTGCTCTGATTATTTTGAGTGTCAAAATGAAATTAATGCTTTATGTTTACATGGTGTCTTATTTAACTTCTCTTTCTCAGACCTTTGGAGTCCAATGCAGAAAAATGGTAAAGAGCAACTTTACACAGTATACCTTTACGGGTAGAATAGTTGTAGCCAATAAATTGCTCCTCTAGGATCTCTTGTTCATCTGGTAGAAAGTAATTATTTGTTTCAAAGGTCAAATGTTGCTTGTGGCAGGGACCATAACATGTATCTTTCACTTAGTTAAGATGGAGGTACCTTTACTATAAGCCTGAAACCACATTCATTTCTGTGTTTTATCTCTAGCCTGATAGATCTTCATTCCTGTCTGCAGGAACAGGAACGCCCCTGGTTCGACTGAAGGAAATATGGAAAATGCCTGATTAGCTCCTGTTTCTAGTGATGAGTCTGATTACCTTCTATTGATTTACAGCTCAAGCCTAAGAGTCAGTCTACAGACATGAGTAAAAATTTCCATACTCACAGTCTCCATTACTTCTTGAAACTGCAATGTACTGACTTCCTTATTTTCAATACAACTTCTATTGCTTTCCTTCCAGTTATTTAAATGGCATCTTACATAAAACCTCTTTTTACACCCCTTTTATTCTTTTGTTTCAAGGCAGAACAGTTTTCATGTACAATTTAAGTTTCTGATTGGGATTACATTCACACCTCTCTCATTGGTATTGTTTCCATTTACCCACATCTATATCAGTCACATCTCATCTTACTTCAGTCACTTTTTTTTTAAGCCTCCTTCT
>NW_008824002.1:1346531-1356580 GCF_000699105.1 Pygoscelis adeliae
CCCCCCCGCCCCATCTGTGTAGTGGGTTTCTCTGGGTCTTAGCTGCTTCCATCTTATTCATGGTCTCCAAATGCAGTAATTGCTACCCAATTTTTACTTATTTAAGTTTTTACATAATTCACGAAGACTCAGATGCATCCTTTTTGTTGTTGCCCAGCAGGTTTCTGACTTTTTGTTCAGAAAAAAAAAAAAAAAGGAGGTGCATTGTTTTCTTGTTATTTTCATCTTTTCGATTGAAACTACAGTTTTCTTCATTTCTTTCTTTCTTCTTTTTTTTTTTTTTTTAATGTAGATTGTACATGCAGCAGTGGTAGTGTGCTGAACAATCATTCTCCCCTTATTTTTGGCAGTTTTACTTACTGCCTCAGCTGCATGATATATAGAAGATGGGATTAGGTCTAATGTATGTATGTATTATTTGTGTGTAGTGTACTGATAGAGAAACTGTTTGTCTTCCCTTTTTATATCATATATGAGTTACCATCAATTCCTTTTATTTTCCAGGGTTTTTACTTTTCTGTCTTAGAGCTGATTCCTCATTACACTGCTCCCTGTTTACTGCCACGTGTACTTCTCTGATCTTGTTTCTGCTGTTTAGTATTATTGTGTCAAATCACAGCTTTAAGGCAAAATTTGAAGAAAACCGTGCTTCTGAAAGTATATCCTTTGTGTTTCCTGATATGTAGCTGTGAATCTAATATTTTAACATTTCCACCTTTGATAACTTCTGTAATTCTTGCGCAGCTTACATGACAAAATATTAACTGCAGACATTGTTCGTTTAACTTGGTGCCTGTGGGGTTAGCCAGACTCTGTGAAACTACCATGACACTTTTGAAGTTGGTACTTTGTGCAAGTCTAAGATAAAATGTTGGGCCACTGTCTTAAATATTTACTGGTAACAAAGTTTCTCAACCAGTTTTTAGATTTTAGTTTAGTTGATGATTCATGATCCATTATTGTATTGTCTTTAGGTTTTTTATAATGAAGAGCTAAGGTTGTTTTTTAAAAACATTTTATAGTTTTGGAAGTAGCACAGAATATGTTAATTTATTCAACTCTTATTACAAATATACTTGGACTCTGTTGCAGTGGCGAATCGCTCCCTTCACATAGGAAAGAATAATTTTCTGTTAATTAGTATGCCATGTTGGCTGGAAATGTTTGAACAAGCCCTATTCTTAAACTAATTAGCTGTGATCTTACATACTGAAGAGTAGGTAGGATCTCAACATTCACAGTTGAGAAACATTCAAAAGATTTGTGGGTAAAGGAGAAGTCTGGCTAGACCAACTCTGTGTCCCCAAAATGTGCTCAGTCCTTAACAGTTAGAACGGGGATTCTTTATTTTATATAAATCAATAAAATTATTTTGAGAGACCTAAATAAGTTCTGCTATTTCAGGTGTTATTCAGAAAGCCAGGATGGCTCTATAGACTCAGAAAAACAAAATTTTTGTCATAAGCAAAATGACTGCACAAAGTTATTGCCAAGAATTTAATAGAATGCGAAACTGGTAACTCAGCCTGGGTTGATTTAGAAAAGAGACTTCCTTTCCAGAAGATTATCCATTCAGCCATAAAGACACGCATATAATAGAGTATTTTCTATGCTTTTTTTAAGACTACTGTCTACAGTGGAAGCTCAGCTCCCATTCACCCGAAACAAGAAAACTAAAATTACAGCTCCTAAGTTTTGTTTTTTTTACAGAAGTGATGTGCAGCCAGGCTTGCAAAGGAAGCAAGGAGTTCACAGAGTTCCTCGTTGTTGTTGTTGGTTTGTTTGTTTTGTTTTGCTTTAAATTTGTCTCTCTCTTATATAATGTGAGATCTTCTTCACCTCTAAGTTTCTGTATTGAAACTTAAATGTTATGTGCCATAGGAAAATAAATGATTGACCTGTCTTTATTCAAACATGAAAAAGGACGTATTCTGAGGATGTTAAATCCCTCATATTAACACAACAGAAATTAACAGAATCACAGAACTTTTGAGGTTTGGAATTGACCTCTTGAGATCACCTAGTTCACCCCACCCCTTCCATCTCTCAAGCAGGGTCAGCTAGAGATAGTTGTCCAGGATGTGTCCAGTCAGGCTTTGAATATCTCCAAAAGTGGAGAATCCGCAACTTCTCTGGGCAAACCTGTTTTGATCTTTGAGGACCCTCATAGTAAAAATATTTTTTCTCATGTTCAGATGGAATTTCATGTTTTTTAATTTGTGCCCATTGACCAGTTCCATCCTTGATGAAGTCACTTGAAGGTCAGACACAAATTAATTGCCAGAACAGAAATCTAAAAATACTTATATTCATCTCTAAGCTTATAGGCTGTGTGGAATGTCTTTGACTTTCTTCCGGTCCTTTTTTAACAAATAAATCTGGAGACAGGGAGAAACTGAAACTAGGATTACTAAATCCTAGTAAATTGCATTAGATATGTATTCGCACAACAAAATAAACCAATGCTAAAAATACAGGTATTTCAGTATATTAACTCTCATAATAGGTATTGATGGTTTGACACATCATCCTTTAGCTGTCTCCTCTTTCAAGCTCCCTGAGGGAGATGAATTCCAGAAATATGTAAAACTTCTAGTTGCAGGACAACAGTAAAACAACCTCTTCAAAATTATATACATTCTCTGAGTGCTTCTAACAAATGAAGTAGAAACCAAGTTGGTCCAATGTCTCAAAGCATGATGCACAATCTTAGCACAAAAAGAAAAACAAAATTATTAACAAAATAAGGACAGGATAATTTATTTATTTATTGTTGTACCTACGGTTTAAGTTCAACAAGAGGTCTAAACTAAAGCAATGCACATCTTTTTCTAGGTCCCTCCCCCCCCCCCCCCCCCCCCTTAATCACTATTGTCATAAATCATTGTGCCAGCCTAAAATATTGAGAGTGACTTTGGGTAGCTGTCTGGCCGTACAGCACAGATGGGCAAACCTGTCTAAGACACTTGGCAGTTAACAGGTATTGATTTATGTCGAATTCAACAATATTGTCACAGACCTACTGCTGTAGTTATATTCTGGGTTTATTTCTGTAAAAATCTCTGCATTTCCTTTTGTCAAGGCAAGGTTTTTTCAAGATCTTTGGCTGAATATGGTCTCAGCTGACTTCTGAGGGAGTAAGTGTGAGCCAATGCTGAGTTTTTCTAAACACACAGACCTGCCCTGGAGATTGTGTGGGATTAGCAGAACAGCTGGAAGAAAAGCCTTGGAGGCAGCAACAGGTTCCATTCTCTGAAACCATACATTCTCTGTGTTTCTTTTCATCCGTGCAGTGGCTTATTGGGGGCACCATAGTGGTTCGGTAGAGCCTTGTGCTGTACGACATTAGGGAGTCAGTGCAATAAGGACCATTCTGCCTCTGAGGTCCTGTATTTACACGTAATGTAGATCAACTGCCTCCTCTGTCATCCCTGGATAAATGTATGTAATATACACTTTTCTGGGTTTGTCACTCTGAAGAGTAATGAAGCTTTTCCATCTCTCTGTCCCTCAACATAATTAACATCATTGTTTTACGCTAAGGTAAATGTGAGGTCTGAAATCTCATATGGCACCTGGTAATGGGTGGAAATCCCATTTTTTGGGTGGGATTCAATACTGGCACCTGATGTTTACTGGTGCTTGACTCCCTATGGCAATAGTAGGAATTAGACAGCTAGCACATATGTAGATTCCTAACTGTAGTCATCCTAATATTGGATGTAGTCCCACCCAAGAACTGTCTCTCTCTGTTTATACCCATTTATATATGTGGCTTGCATATGACTCCTGAATCTGGCCCACTTACTGCTGATGACACAAATTTGGGTGTAACCTTCATGCCACGTATCTCACTCAGATTTTGGCTTTCTGAGGAAAAAATACTGTAACTTTTTCCTATTATATTATTACATTATGTCAAAATACACTGTCATAGTCACTTGCTGCTCAGCTGCAATGATAATTAATTCATAACCTGTTTTCATCACTTGGAAGAAAACTATTCTTAAGCAATCTGCTTTCACTGCTTTTTTGGTCTTTTAAACATCAAGATGAGTTCAGGTCAAAAGATAGAAATGGATACTGAAGTTTCAAAATCTAGAAGGAAATGAGCCGAGACTCCTAAAAGCTGTTTCAAAACTAACAAAAATCTCGTTGTATGCAATACTTGACATACATTCCAAGTCTTTTTCCATTTTATCTTACAAATTTCTTTGTGGGCTTAAAGTATAACTATTTCTGTGAGAAATGTTAATATATGTGACTTGTTTTGAGAATGCATGTTTTTAAGCAAGTTATAAGCAGGTAGGAAAAAATAAAAAATCAATTTTTTAAAAGTTAACTTTAGCTACTAAATACTTCTTTTATTAAGTAAAGACAACTTCACATAAAAAATAACTTCTTGATTCACTGTGAAGTTCATAATTCATTCAAGTTTTCCACATATATAAAATAAGGAGACACATGACATTAAATAGCTACTTTTTAAAAGCTGTTCGGAACAAAACGCCATTCAAGTTTGTATAATATCCATTCCCACAGATTTTATACACCTCAGTAATCTCTTAAACACCTGACCACTCCTGAATGTGAGTAATCTGCATATTGATAGTATAAATTAACATGCTTAAAAGATGTAAGGGCAGGTTTCAAAGGAATCTTTCTGGAGCTAGGCATCCAGCCTTCAATCATTTTCACAGGCTTATTTAGAAACTCAAATGATACATTTTTCCTTTAGATTATAGTAAAAGAGGTAACCTTCTTCCATGACAAATAGCTCCTGTATATAACAGTATTTCTCAGATACTCTTTCTTTCTGTACAAGCCCATGAGATACCATGACCTTAAATTCCTAATCAATAAATCAAAACTGCTTTTAGATATCATATGCATTGTGACATTTAAAAAGGGTGGCAAGATGAATGTTAGGAATGATTTTTCAATATCATTTCTATACTTACCAAAATGTCTTCCCCTAGAAAGGAAGACAGATTGCCTTTATTTCTGTTTCAGACTTTAGTTCTCTGTTCATCCTTATTTCAGTCATAAGAAGGGCAAAATGATGATGTCTGTTTTGAAGTCCCAATTACCCTCATTTATGTCAATGGAAAGTTTAACTCTATTGAGGCTTCTCTGTGTTTTAAGCCACTGAAGCACAATCCAAACACTGAAATCTACGGAATCAAAGGCCATGTGCCTTTGAGGTAGATGGCATTCTGTCTGTAGCTCTGAATGCAGCCCAAAGGCTTGACCTTTCTTAGCAAGGTACTACATTGTAGACTTGTCTGTGTCTTTCCCACTGGGAGCTTTAAATAGGAGCCAAGTAATTTTCATTTTCCCTTTTTAATTATTCCATGCTGCAAGTTGGATTCTTGTGGCATAATGTCAATTAGTTGGAAACAGGTGAACTGCAAACTTTTGACACTGCAAGAATTTTTCCTCTGTCCTCTGAGAGCTGGTAAGCACTGTAATAGAAAAAAGATTCTTTCATTTAGCTTTGCTTGTGCTATTTTTCCCTTGCACAAACTTAAGCTAGGAAAAGTCTGTGGTTTAATTTTAATGGAAAGTAAAGACAATGGTATCAAAAAGTAATGTTAATTGTTGGTTTTGTTCTAAAAATGTCTATCAGGGCACACAAATTATCATGACACAAGTAAGTAAATTCAGTGTTACATTCTGCACACAGTGAGCTATTCTGCCACGCTTTTCACAGATTTGGGTTAGAAGGGACCTCTTGAGGTCATCTGGTCCAACTCCCCTGGTCAAGCAGGGTTAACTAAAGCTGGTTGTCTAGGATTGTGTCCAGTTGGGGTATGAGCATCTCCACAGATGGAGACTCCACAACCTCTCTGGGCAGCCAGCATGTACTGCTGCATGGGATTATTTCTCCCCTGGAAAATTGAAGATGATTCATGTCACATCACTAGAGATAATATAGACTTTACACTCAAAAATAAGTACGTCAAGTAATTAATATAATTTTTAGTACAACATTCCCCTACCCCCCAAATTGAAGACTTGGGTGGGTTTTTTTTCCTTGTCAGTCAAAAAACAAAGAACAGAATCTTTGACTGCCTAGAAGTCAGGGTGTTTAAAGGAGTTTTAGACGTTCCTTTTTTATTGCCTTTTATGTTGTCTAAAATGTCATCCTGTTCATAAGAAATGTTCCTGGCTACTTTAGGTCAAAAGTAATATTTTTTGTCATGGTCTGCTTTCAACCAAGTCATGTTAGGTAACTGTGGGGAAAAATATAATTAAAAAATAATTTCAGGTCAATTACTAACCTTTTCTTTAGTTGGGGTACTTTCAGTTAGTGTTAGTAAGTGAATGGCTGTAGTTTTATATTTAATTTGTTCTGGAAAAGTGAAATCATGTGCAATATGTATCATAGAGAAAGGACATTTGGCATGTCCATACTGTGTAATGGTGTGGAAGAATATTTGTATTGTCCCAGAAACAACTAGAGGGAGTGGTGTACAGCTGTGCTATCAGCCTGCTGTTCAGGATAATCTGTCAACTTTGCTTAGATGCGTGATGCTTCATCATGCAATACAGCAACAGCATTTGTTCTGTCCTATGTCTGAAAATACTTTTTTTGAATTACATTCAGTAAAAGTCAGGATTGGGGAAAAATAGAGGTAATTTTTGTTGTCATTTTTGTGCTGGTTCCTCATTCCTCTGGGAATGTTTTGTGAGGCCCGAGTTTTCGAATCCTTAGAAACACAGTGGGGAACATTAACACAGCTTTCAAATAGGGTTTTGTTCACTTGAGAGGAAAGTTTTCTTCTTCTTGGGCTGGTAAAGCAGAGCAAATGAATCATTATGTTTAATGTTATGTTTAATGAATTATTAATGTTTAAGTGGTGTCCACTTAAAAAGGACTGTCTTATATTGTTCTCTTCCAAGCAACTGGAAATTCATTGTGTATTTTAGTGCAGGACAGGTCAGGTATGAGCAATAGAAATTCATAAGTGACCTATTTATTCACCTTACAGCAACATAGAATTGAGCCTGCAATGTAGACCATGTTTCAGATTAACTTGGATAAATAATTGATGCTCTGGACCCCTCAAAATAAGGATTAAATTGGTAACACTGACCAGAATTGGAATGAACTGTCATTTGTTGATGTTGCAGTAACAAAACAGTGGAAACTGCAGCAGCATTTGAAATCTGTAATCTCCATGGTATGTTCACTTTCACTCTAAACACCTGTTAACAAGATAATATGGTTAATATGTCCTCTTGTCCACTTTTCTAAGCCCTTTTCCTTCTGCACCCCCATACATACATAATATTTAGGTAGATATAAAAGGCAACGGTTGTTGTGAATAGATTGTTCCATACAATCATCACATAGTGTATGAACAATAAACATACTTAAAATGTGGGTGACAGCTTGAGGTAGTTTTCAGATATTGTTTGAATAACCACGTACTGTCATTCCATATTTTATTTTTTCCATTTTTGGTTTTTGGAAGGTTGTGAACATAAAGAAAAAGTTCAAATAAAATTAATGTTACAACCTCCTTCTACTTCATAAACTGATTCCATTGCAAACTTCTTCTGCATGTGTATCTTATGTAAAGACTACAGTAAAATGAATAAATGTGTATCTTGCAAAATGGTTGGTATTTTTTGAGGGTGCAGTTGAAATAATAAAATGAGAAGAGGATTTAAAAAAGTCATAAATGGGCAGATGAACTAAAATAGCATGAAAAGAACGGTAAACTTAATTTAATTATAGGTAAAATCTGTCATTAGTGAAAGGGTGTGTTTGGTATTGGACAATATTCATGGGGTCATAAATTATCTGCTTCTATTTTAGGCAGTGAATAAAGAGTAAAGATGGTGAAAAGCAAGAGAAGACTTGGTTTTGATGTTACCGGTCATCATTATGTTTGATTTGACTAAATAACATGATCAGGTGACACAGTTTTGAGTTGAGTTTTGCTTTGCCGCTCCACTCTAAAAGAGGCAGAGAGTGACTTTGTGATTGAACACACAGTGGATCGATTGTCCTGGCCAGACTTCCATAGTTTGATGTTGAATCCAAACCAGACACAGAGATGAGTGCTCCTTTACCTTTCAATAGAGGAACTATGCAAAAATATAGTTTAGGAGCCAGAAATTCTTTTTAAGGCCGGGGCGGGGCGGGGGAGGAAAAAAGGAACGGAAACTTCACTGGAAATTCAAGTGAAGGAGCACAGTATCCTCTTCATTGCAGAGTTAATTAGGTTAATATCCTTGGCTGAGTCATAGATGTCAGTACTTCTGCTTTGTGAGGAATGTCATGGTAAGATAAGCACAGCAATTACTATGTCCTGATATATTCCATACTTCAAAATAACAGTAATATAATGATGTTAATCAAACATAAGAGCATTAGCAATTAATTATTTCTACATTCCAGAGGTTATATTTGAAGGCACCCTATGTAGTTATTTGACTTCCTGGTTCCCATAATATCAATAGTGAACTGGGGAAAAAAAAAAAGTATTTTCTTTCATAGTTTAAACATATATAAAATTATCTTTGATAAAAAATAGCAGTAAATTATCAGTAACAACATGTAAAGTGATACCATTATCCAATTTTCAACATAATTCCTCAAGCTCAACATGTAAAATATAGACTAAAAATAGAATACTGATTACATGACTACATGCATTACCTGTTAAAGTAGTATTTTTATTACTGCATTTATATATATAAATGTTTGTTTATAAAATGTTGATTTAAATTTAAAATTGAAGTAGTAGTCAATCTGCTATCATAATGAAACAGTTTTTCTGTAACTCGGTGGAAAAAGTTCCGTTAATATTTGTGAAGCAATATGTTAAGATTAAGGTGCTAATTAAATTTAATTTTCTATCCCTCATTGTAGATATTACCTGAGAGTTACTGTCACAAACAGTGAAAGTAATAAATAATAAACTTCAGTGAGATTATTTTTTGAATACTTCAAAGGTAGAAATGTTCTTTATGCCTATTTTTCAACACAAAGTGGTCAAAATTTAGGATTAAAATTTCCTGTAGGATTAGTTGTAACTGCTCTACTACAAGAAGAGTCAACACCTCTCCTCTGTCAGAGTTCCAGGCATATGTTATCACAAGGATGATATACCTTCCAGGTGGTAAGAGAGATGCATTTTGCCTTATAATCTACCTCGTTTATCAGATGCTCTCCCTCACTGTAGCAGCTAGCACCTTTGAAAGCACCAAAAGCAATTGAAAGGGGTTAATGAGCCATGCTGGCATAGTTAGGTTTTACTTTGAAACTTTGATGCTGAAACTAAGAATTTCAATTATTGTGACTCAGTTCTAGAGCCAGAGCAAATGCAGGTCATTCAGCATTGTAAAGTATAGAATCATAGAATCATAGAATCATTAAGGTTGGAAGAGACCTCCAAGATCATCGAGTACAACCGTCAACCCAACACCACCATGCCCACTAAACCATGTCCCTAAATGCCTCATCTACACGTCTTTTAAAAACTTCCAGGGATGGTGACTCAACCACTTCCCTGGGCAGCCTGGTCCAATGTTTAACCACTCTTTCAGTAAAGAAATTTTTCCTTACATCCAATCTAAACCTCCCCTGGTGCAACTTGAGGCCATTTCCTCTCGTCCTTTCGCCAGTTACTTGGGAGAAGAGACCAACACCCACCTCGCTACAACCTCCTTTCAGGTAGTTGTAGAGAGCAATGAGGTCTCCCCTCAGCCTCCTTTTCTCCAGGCTAAACAACCCCAGCTCCCTCAGCCGCTCCTCATAAGACTTGTTCTCCAGACCCCTCACCAGCCTCGTTGCCCTTCTCTGGACACGCTCCAGCACCTCAACGTCCTTCTTGTAGTGAGGGGCCCAAAACTGAACACAGTATTCGAGGTGCGGCCTCACCAGGGCCGAGTAGAAGGGCACGATCACTTCCCTACTCCTGCTGGCCACACTAGTTCTGATACAGGCCAGGATGCCGTTGGCCTTCTTGGCCGCCTGGGCACATTGCCGGCTCATGTTCAGCCGGCTGTTGACCAACACCCCCAGGTCCTTT
>NW_008824002.1:1356878-1358221 GCF_000699105.1 Pygoscelis adeliae
CACCTGTCTAAGCCATGAGCCACTAGCTTCTCTAGGAGAATGCTGTGGGAGACGGTGTCAAAGGCTTTACTGAAGTCCAGGTAGACCACATCCACAGCCTTTCCCTCATCCACTAGGCAGGTCACCTGGTCATAGAAGGAGATCAGGTTGGTCAAGCAGGACCTGCCTTCCATGAACCCGTGCTGGCTGGGCCTGATGCCCTGGTTGTCCCGCACATGCCTTGTGAGCGCCCTCAAGATGATCCGCTCCATGATCTTCCCCGGCACTGAGGTCAGGCTAACAGGCCTGTAGTTCCCCGGATCCTCCTTCCGGCCCTTCTTGTAGATGGGCGTCACATTGGCAAGCCTCCAGTCATCCGGGACATCCCCCGTTAACCAGCACTGCTGATAGATGATGGAGAGCGGCTTTGCGGGCGCCCCCCCCCACCCCCCTCGGGTGGATCCCATCCGGCCCCATAGACTTGTGAGCATCCAGATGATGTAGCAGGTCGTTGACCGCTTCCTCTTGGATTATGGGGGGTTCATCCTGCTCGCCGTCCCTGTTTTCCAGCTCAGGGCGCCGAGTACCCTGAGGATAACTGGTCTGCCTGCTAAAGACTGAGGCAAAGAAGGCATTAAGTACCTCAGCGTTTTCCTCATCCTCAGTGACAATGTTCCCCCCCGCAAACGTATCGGGCGTTTTTAATTAATACTGTACTTAGAGGGAGGTACAAATTTCCTGAAATAATGTAACCTGTAAAAACTGCTTCTGTATGTTTTGGAAAAGCACAGCCATAAATAAATAACACTAAGACTTCAGTCCAAGCTGATTAGCTAATTGCAAATGAAGAAAACTGTAAGTACAAAGTACAAACAGCTGCATTAACATACACAGAACAGTATCCTTGGTACAGACTATGCACTGATCACACCAATACAAATATTGAAGCATGTGACATTTTGTAACTAGCTTTTTACTCGCTCTGAAAGGAATCCTTAATCTATTCTGATAAATTAGACAATGCTAGCTTAAGTAAAGTAAGTAGCAGGTCTTTGCTAAGTTAAATCATTTTGACTGAAATACTTAACATACAGTTATATGAGAACCATAACTAGCAAAATCACCAGGAGCAATAGCTTGTGGTGTAAAGGTGACAGCAATCAGCTGGGCTCAGGCTGGAGGCAGGTGACAGAAGACGTATGATTACATGAAGCCACCGAGGCGAAGGGCTCCGGAGCGGAGGATCGCGCCGGGGGACCCTTCCTGAAGCGGCAAAACCCGCAAAAAGCAAAGGCGCAGGGAGAGAGAGGGTGCCCCAGCCCCCCACCCCGAGCCGGAGGAGGGAGCCCCTGACGAGCGGCAGT
>NW_008824002.1:1361982-1371834 GCF_000699105.1 Pygoscelis adeliae
CAGGCTGCCCAGGGAAGTGGTTGAGTCACCATCCCTGGAGGTATTGAAAAGACGAGTAGATGAGGTGCTTAGGGACATGGTTTAGTGGGCATGGTGGTGTTGGGTTGACGGCTGGACTCGATGATCTTGGAGGTCTCTTCTAACCTTAATGATTCTGTGATTCTCTATAGACATTTTTCTAAGTGGCTGCTGTGGTTTAACCCAGCAGGCAGCTAACCACCAAACAGCCGTTTACTCATTGTTCCCCAACACCCAGTGGGATGGGGGAGAGAATCAGGAAAAAAAAAAGTAAAATTTTTGGGTTGAGATAAAGATACTTTAAGAGGACAAAAAGGAAGGGAAAATAGTAATAATAGAATATACAAAACAAGTGATGCACAATGCAGTTGTTCACCACCCGCTGACCAATGCACAGCCAGTTCCCGAGCAGCGGTCATTGCCCCCCTGGCCAACTCCCTCCACTTTATATACTGAGCATGACGTCATATGGTATGGAATATCCCTTTGGACAGTTTGGGTCAGCTGTCCTGGCTGTGCCCCCTCCCAGCTTCTCACTGGCAGGGCATGAGAAGCTGCAAAGTCCTTGACTAGTGTAAGCACTACTTAGCAACAACTAAAACATCAGTGTGTTATCAACATTATTTTCATACTAAATCCAACACACAGCACTATGCTAGCTACTAGGAAGAAAATAAACTCTATCCCAGCTGAAACCAGGACAGCGGTCTATGCAAAAAAGTGCGTGAATTATTTTAAGTTGGGGTTTTTTTTTTTTTTTTTTTTTTTTTATTTTTGTTTTTTTGGTTCTATCTCTTTTTTGCTGATTCTGTACTATAGAAAAAAAAATTTTTTAGTTTTCACAGTAGACAGCAAAATGTGCGTGTGTTCTCCAGCGATTGCTAGAATCTGAAGAGTCATTAAAATGCAATTTCTAAATAGCATCAGTAATTCCAGTGTTCTCTTCTTGGAGAAAGCAAAGCACATCAAACCATCAGGAAACAGAAAAACTGAAGCCAGATGATTATATTTGTTCAGTTTTGTGGTTGAAGAAAAGGCTGTCTCACCAAGCTGGTAGTGAAATATATAATCAAGCAAGACAGCATATGTTTAGGTATTATGATGTTATCAAATAAAAAATGTTGCTTTAAGACAGTTATTCTTGTAGAGGCTTGAAAGGAAAAGAAAGTCAGAAATCCAAATCTTACTGGTATGATATACATTAAGTTAGAGTGTATTAGGACCAATCTTACACCAGGAATGATCAGAGCACACAAACGAAAAAAAAAAACCCTGTGTTTGTAGTGTTGGTTTTTTTATTAACTGTACTCAAGGTGAGACTTAAGCTGGTTGTATCCAGATTGCTTGTAGGATGAAGACTGAGTTATTGTCAATCCATCTATTTTCCTTCTATTTTCCTAACAGGATTAAGACCTGAGCTGAAAATGTGAGACACTGTATAGGTTGTGTGGGTAATTGAGGAGTTTTGAGCCTGAGTGTAGTATCAGGCTCCAGACCAAAAGGCTAATGTAGATCTACTCACAGAAATCAGGATCAAGACAAATGTGCAACCAGTCTTCGAAGACTGACAATCTAAAGTGATCAGCCTTGAGAAGAAACCTGTACAGATTCAGATCTAAATAGATCTCAGACTGGATCTGTTACTGATAGTTGTCTATAAAAGAGCAAAAGTTTTCATCCTCTGATACTAGGACTATAAAAAAGGAAATTCAGTTTTTCATTTGTATACTTTTACATCTTTATAACTGAGAAGAAAATCTGGCTCAGATTTCTGTTTTGATATCCCCTGGATGAGAATATTACCCAAATCCTCAAAGCTGATGCACATTTTGGTTTCCCCTGAATAGCAGCACTTATGGCCATCTGTTAGACTGGCATTATTCCTAGGCAAAAATTGTTGTGCCAGTCTAAAAATGGCACGGAGGACCAACTGGTAGAAAGAAGCAATTTCCATCTCTTCTCTATCCTGTGGTAGCCTTCATCAGATCTCTCTCTAAAATTTACTACTTTTTTTTTTTTTTTTAGTAAATGAGTAATTGGTTTTCTATTAAGCCACTAAGTAATCATGGCCCTCATTTTTATTTCTGAGAAAAGTCATTAGCTTTAACAGTGTTCTTCCAGTTCAGCCTGGGATATCACATACAATATAGATTCTAAACAAGTAAGTACAATGATTATTGAAGCATCCAAAAGAGTTTACTTCATTGTGATTATCAGGAAAGAGGTATGCAAGCAAATTTTCTCCAGAGGTTGCCTTGAAGAAAAATATTTATTCTAGACCTGCAGCCTTGCAGCAGTTCAGCTACAAAGCTTTCAGCTATTTTAAACACTTCCAGAAATTGTTACTGTTATTCCTTGCTGTGGGAATCCTTCAAATGGTCATACATGGCACACAGTGCTAAAAATATCAGCTAAGCATCAGCCTGCCATCTGGTTTAGCACTTAAAAGTAATGCATATCTGCTACACACAGCAGATACAGTACGGCCTCGGACTATGGACAGACTGACAGCCACATTTAATTCTTCTATAGTGGACACACTGCCAAAGAAACTCGTAGGCTGCTATTGAAGGAAATGTTGGGAACACAAGCAACCAATGGGTGGCTGTTGCTGCTGAAGCAGTAATTCAATTTAAAAAATGCTTCCACTATGAGCTTTTCCTGCTATGAGAGGAAAAATGCAACACCTTTCTTATCTCCAGCTAGACTAATTTCATGTATATTCCATGGAATTTAATAGTACCAAATGTTTGTTTTGAGACTGATTCACAGCTTTGTCTTCAATTAATGATAGGCTCTTGCTAGTTTCTTTATGTAGGACTTGGTTATACTCTAAATTAACTGCTCTATTTGAAGAGTTTCTGCTTTCAGTTGCATCATGTGTGTCTTTTGGGAATGCCTTTATTTTAAACTGTTATAGTTTCCTGGTTTTATTTTTACAGAGAACTGTTCTGCATTCTTAAAAGTTTCATTTTCAGACTGTTATGTTTGTTCATTAATGTTTTTAATGTCCTTTTCTGAATTGCTATTGCACTTTTACTTTCTAACATGCCTCAAGCTCTCACAGCTTGGAATTTATCTCACTGTAATGAAAATTTGGGACTGTGACCTAAATTGTAATGTTACAAATCATTCTGTTGCTACCTTTTACACACTGGTGTTAATTGATAGGTTTGTTGGAATTTTTTTAATTACTTGAGTTATGTAATTACGACAGATCTTGTGAAATGACAGTAGGCTAAATAGGCCTGTTAGGAAAATAATTTCATTCTGAATAAAATCAGGCAAAAAATCCCACCCACAGGATATTTTATAGCATGCCATTCCTAAAAATATCAGAAACCTGCTCACTACAACTAGTTGTGCCATTGGTTAACTCATAATAATTAAGTAGTTGTCCCATGATAGCTTTGAATATCTTTAATTCAGTCAGGGTTATCTGGGTTGTTTTTCAGGCAATCAGTTATTTATGAGTACAACTAATTTTTATTTGAAATTTGCCTTCGCTATTTCTCTCTAGATGTCTTAATAATGCATTTTAAAGTAAAAGTGATAAAAATTATCTTCCAGCTGAAAGAAATAATATTTTTTCTACCACCAATTTTTAGCCAAGAATGATTAAATGAGTGATGTTTTCCATGAGACCTGCACTAGGATAGGAGAGTCGAAAGTGAAATATAAAAAATGGAGTGGAGAGAAACAAAGTCATCACTAAGATTAATATAATTGTTTTCAGTGGAAAAGATGTGTGGAACCTGGGAGACAGACTAGAATGTGACCTAACTGAGAGGACAACTAGTGAACCTAGACACAAATATTGTCTGGTGTAGATATAACAAAATAGTGGTACATGTAGGAAGTTCTGTCAGTGAGACAGCACAGATTCATAGTTCAGGGATCACAATGGGATGAGGATCAGTTCAGTCACATGTGATGGACCGTTATTTCTTGTGGACTGTGCTTATGCTAGTGTATGCTTATTTCATCATTTGTTATTTCAAGAGTTGTTATATCGCAATGAGCAAGAATTCCAGGATGCTCAGCTTTTTATAGCAGGATATATGGTAATCTAATATGACTTGTACAAAAACATACATGCTTTGAAAGATCAGTTTAGCCCTTTTGTGATCACATGCTCTCCAAACCAAAAGTTAGCAGAAGAATATGTAGAAGTAGATATCCTTTGGAGTGAGAAACTGTCAGAATTTATTTTAGTAATTGCATAAGAAGTAAACTCAAGCAGAAAGTGATTGAATAGTTTGTGCAGACAGAAAGAGACAGCTGCAGGTAATGCACATGTAATGCAAATAAACTATTCCTGGAGCAGGGGAACCATATTTCTCAATAGTAGCTTGAAGCTGAGTATGCAGAAATAGCTGGTGGTCTAATGATGTTTGTAATGTAAACCTTGGTCACTACTGGTGAATCTATTCCTTCAGATGAGAAACTATTGATTCCAGTACTCCAGAATAACTTTTATCTTGCCTTTAGTTAATGAACAAGCACTTTCCAGCCATTCTTCCCGTTTAGTAGGGTTTCTTCACTGGAAGACATAAAAAATTACTGTTAGTTCCATGTTTTAATGTTTTGAGTTCTGAATGACTGAAAGGATTTCAGGTGTTTGATCACTATTTTTATGGAAAAAATTAACTCTGTGCGCATATGTATATAGGGAGGAAAGCAGAGGATGAATCTAATCTTACTACCTTGAGTAATTGCATTATCTGCGTCTAAATATACAGACAAAAAAGGCTGTGTTTTATCAGATATATTCTTAACAAGTCAATTTTTTACTGTATCTCATATATTTATATGTATACATGTGTGTGCTTTTATGTGCTCCTCAGAATAGGAGCAAAGTAAAACACTTCAATTTTTATATGACCAGGACCAGGAACAGATGATGCATAATTCTAGTCCTCATTTCACTCAGAGAAAAGATAAGAATACAGTGAGTTGAGCTTGTCTCCCATGTCTATATCCTCAGACATCTTGTCATCCAGTGTATCAAATGCTTCCTAGAGATCTAAAGAAACAAAAATGGGTCCTGCCTTCTTGACAGTTGTGAAAAAATAATTGAAGTGTGAGACTATTACTACTGCTATATGTTACTGCATCTTAAATCTGGATGTATAGAGGCAAAAAAATCTCAGGATGGCCAAGTATAGCCAAAATTGTTGAAATATAATCTTATTGATAATTTTCTTATTAAGAGAAGACAAAAATGAGATTACTGATGTGAAGAGACTCACTACAGTAGCAGGAGGCTAAAAAAAATCACTTATTTGTGGATGAATGCTATGGTCTTTAAGAATGACTGTATCAATTTAACAAGCTCAAAAATTCCCCTCAGGATTCAATGTGTATGTAATTCTGCTTCTAGGTAGCTGATTTCCTAAATTACTCCCTTTTTTCATTCTTTCCTTCCTCCTTCCTTCCTTTCTGTTTATCTGTCAAATCTTTTTATGTATTAGCATTCTTATCTCCACTGGTTATGCCTACAGATTTCTTTGGCATGTCAAAGGAGAAATGAGCTCGAGTTCTTCAAACACATGCTGCAAGAAAGGAACTGATGTACTCTTTTGCTTTTGCTTATGTACATTTGTTTTAACTCTAGAGTAAAATATATTTAGACCAATTTCTTCCACTCTCTCATGAAGAATAATGCTTGTGCAGGGTAATATTGCATACCATACCACATTGATTCAAAGTGATTACAAAATTTATCTTGCAAAGACATATTAACCTGTTGAACAGGAAATTATACAAACGGTTGCTAATAATTCTATAGATTTTATAATTTCATGTACTTCTAATATACTGTATTTTAAGCAACCAAATATACTTGACAGTTGCAAGATACTTTTGGTAGACTTTCTCTGATTATGGTGTTGAAAGTGGCAACATATTTACCTTATTTGTTTGTTTATTTTGTCTTCCATGGGGTTTAAGCTTCAATGAATCTGTAAAATGGCAGATGCTTGGATGATGCTGACAACAAAAAAGTTTCCTTTGAGCACCTGTTTTCTAAGAAGCAAGCGAGTGATTTTCCAGGTGTAGTCCCTGGAAATCCAGCTAGCAAATATAAAGATAAGTCTTAAATATAAGCTTCCCTTTTATGTTTTTAATGTACACTTATAGAATTTAGCGTCAAAGTTGTAAATCCCAAATGAGACCTACATTCTGAAACTCTGTACTAAAAGTGTTTCTGGATTTAAATCCAAGTGGGAGGAGAGCAAGGCATTTGTAGCTTCTTAAAATGTATCCCTGGTTTCACAGTGACTTTACATCTTCAAATTCAATTTTGAAATGACTGCCGCATTGCTATCTGTCTACTTTACACAGTACATTTCTGCAATAACAGGAAGCAAGCTGAATTCAGCATTCAGATATCTTGTCCTCTTATCAACGAAGTGGATTTCATTATGAGACTTCCCTGTTGATCTAACTTCTTGCTGTACATACTGTCTGAATGCAGTGTCAGCCTCCTCTGGCTTAGTATGGCTACAATTGCCTGTGGAGAAATGCTCTTTAAAAGTAACAACTTTTTATACGTGTGTGTGTGTGTATATATAGGTATATGTGTGTGTATATAAAAATATACACACACATATGTATATAAATATATATTTTTTATATATATTAAAACTTCTGAACATTCCCTGTCTTCTAAAGAAATGAGAGATAAGAAAAATAAAATTTTAGGGAGGGCTGATACCATAGGGGGCTAAACATTATTCTAACTAAAATTTTACTTCATTCAAACTAACAAAAAGTAGGATGGTAAGCTCTTTTTCCCCCCAGCTTTTTTCCCCTCTGCTGCTCCCCCTCTCCAGCCACGCTGTGGCCAGGGCTGTACAGAAGACAGCTGTCAGAGAAGCCAAGCCAATGTCTCAGTACTTTTATGTTTCAGCTCATCTTCATGGTGACATATTGGGTTCATAGAACATTCAGTGGTGTGTGAAAGATTGATAATTGACAAATTATTATATTGGTATTGCATAAAATGTGGGGCATAACTGAATTTTACTTTGTTTTCTCAAAAGGCCTTAGAGATCCATATGTACTGTAACATTAAGTCACCCTGCTGTGAAAGAAGACTCTGAACATAGTTTATGTTGATTATCATGATTAGTGTTGCACAATAATTTCTAATGATGTGGCCAGTAGAAATGAAAAGTATTTGTGGTGAGTGCCTCAGTTTTAATGGAATTTCTGTCTTGAAAGCACTCTTGAGTTTAATATGGAACTTCTTGCCACACCAGTTATCCAAAACCTAGAAAAAAGGACTTGACCTGCAGTGTGAGAACTGCAGGATAAAGCTGCTGCTTTGAGCCAGGTAGGCAGGAGCTGTAAGGGTCAGAGACTTGACCAAGGACCTGCTGTCTGTCCTCGCACTTGTATGGATCTCTTCCTCCATTTTTTCACCAACACACTTCTAAAGTCCCTGGGTTTTCCTCATGGCAGGGGTTGTTACTGCATTGGAAAGCCTCCTTCTATTCAGCTCTATTCTTCACTCTTTCTTGTGCTCACACCTATGCAATTTCAAATTTGCTGAAGCTATGGAGAAGTAAGAGAGAAGGAGAAGCAGAGGGAGCATATATTTGACTTTCTTCGTCATTGACCTTTACTCTTCTTTGTGACTTGTGAGTCCTTCAGTAGTTATTGGTACAGCATGTGTTCCCATGGATCTAAGTCAGTTGTACTCCATTAGCAGAGACACAAGTTTTCTCCTTGTACGTGGTAGCAGAAGACCTGTAAAAAATTCATGCTTATAATGAATGCTGAAAAGAGTTATTCTTATGTACATATATAGCCAGGGTTTTGGCACAGGTTAATAAGCTTTGTAAATGTATGGTGTATTTTGGAAAAACATACAACCATTGATTACTTCATATTTTCCACTGTTTTGCTCAAGTTTTCATAGCACTGAGATAAAAAAAACCAACCAACCAAGCAAAAAAACCTACCCATAGGAAGATTGAGAGAGAGACAGAAAAGCATAATTTTTTTCATCATTTCTGAGGATCGCATGAACTGCAAATTGTTCTGATGCTATAATCCTATTTTTGCTTTGAAAAGCTCTGTAAAGAGAAATGTAATGTTACACTTCTACAGCCCATGCAATTACTATTTCTTTTTCTGTGCGTGTACTAAGAATGTTTTCCTGGTACTTTTCCCAGCATTCTCATTAAGGCACTTGAACACTAGCAAAGGGAAACAACTGTCACTGCTGCATTAAAAAAAGACTAAGATTTTTCCTTAGTGTAATGCAAGCTTTGGAAATGCATTGGGTATTTGGAACTGTGGAATTTCCATTCTCAGCAACTTTACCATTCTGGGTTATAAGGAGTTGTAATTAGACACTTCAGATTTTCAAAGTAATTTCAAGAGAACTGTTTTTAAAACCTCTTACCTCAAAGTCTAGGATTAACCATGGAATAAATCTTTCTCTCAGAGATTATAAAATACAATATATATTAATAACCAGCATGTCAAGAGACACAAACCTGTGATGTTACATAAGTAATTTCCTTTTACATTAATGAAGGATGCTGAAAAACAGGTAGGCCCTATCGAATCTGGGATTTTTTTGAGTGATAGAAAACAAAAGATTATATTTTTTATTATACATCAAAAGAAGTTGAGAGAGAAAGAGAAGCTAGCTGAACGTTTATGCTGCTCACTGTGTTGAAGCTAAAGCATCCATTTTAAATAATTGTAAAAATACCTTTCCATAGATACATGGAAGGCTTCATTCTGAAAGGTTGTGGGTGGTTCCACCAACTCTCCCTGGAAAAGGTGAAAACTCATGATGGAGGACTGAATGTGTGATAAAGTGAAAAGGAGTGGACCTGCCAGACGTTTAGTTTTACATGCATTAAAGAGAAATATGATATGTATTTTCATTAAAAGACAAGAAAATAGATAGATCAAAGTAATTTATAGGAAATGTATCGTAAATATCATCCTTTTCCCATGCAGTAAAAGGAACTGAAAACAGTGCTGTGTTTTTCTCACTCTCCTGTAACTGCTTCTACAATATAAAAGTTTTGTGGCAGACACTGTGTTTTCATTTTTGAACAGTAGTTAGATATCAGTGAAGACTAGGATTGTCCTGTTCTGTGACTGCTACTGTAAGGCAAATGTTGTATTTATGCTTAGACATTATGTATGTATTCTTATGCTTAGACAGGTGTACTCTTCGCTGGCAATATAAAAGTTTTGTGGCAGACACTGTGTTTTCATTTTTGAACAGTAGTTAGATATCAGTGAAGACTAGGATTGTCCTGTTCTGTGACTGCTACTGTAAGGCAAATGTTGTATTTATGCTTAGACATTATGTATGTATTCTTATGCTTAGACAGGTGTACTCTTCGCTGGGTAAAAAACTGGCTGGACGGCCGGGCCCAGAGAGTTGTGGTGAATGGAGTTAAATCCAGTTGGTGGCCGGTCACGAGCGGTGTTCCCCAGGGCTCAGTTTTGGGCCGGTCTTGTTCAATATCTTTATCAATGATCTGGCTGAGGGGATTGAGTGCTCCCTCAGTTTGCAGATGACACCAAGTTGGGCGGCAGTGTTGATCTGCTTGAGGGTAGGAAGGCTCTGCAGAGGGACCTGGACAGGCTGGATCGATGGGCCGAGGCCAACTGTATGAGATTCAACAAGGCCAAGTGCCGGGTCCTGCACTTTGGCCACAACAACCCCATGCAGCGCTACAGGCTTGGGGAAGAGGGCCCCTCACTACAAGAAGGACATTGAGTTGTTGGAGCATGTCCAGAGAAGGGCAACGAGGCTGGTGAGGGGTCTGGAGAACAAGTCTTATGAGGATCAGC
>NW_008824002.1:1372695-1374363 GCF_000699105.1 Pygoscelis adeliae
ATGTGAGGAAAAATTTCTTTACTGAAAGAGTGGTTAAACATTGGACCAGGCTGCCCAGGGAAGTGGTTGAGTCACCATCCCTGGAGGTATTTAAAAGATGAGTAGATGAGGCGCTTAGGGACATGGTTTAGTGGGCATGGTGGTGTTGGGTTGACGGTTGGACTCGATGATCTTAGACGTCTCTTCCAACCTTAACGATTCTATGATTCTATGATTTAACATTTCAAGTTATTATTTGTGCAAGGCATCCATACAGAACTTACAGAGGGATTACATTTCACTTTTGATAGTAAAGAGGAAAGTTTATTTCAGCCCGGCTAATTAATATAAGTAGTCATATTTTTCAGCCATAATTTTGTTCCATGAGTGGTGTTGCGTTGCTCTTGTTAAAATCTGTTTGTGACTGAACACATAACAGTAAACTATCCAGATTTCTTAATTCAGAAAGGCATCGGAATTGTATTGGAAGTTCCCCAGCTTCACTAAAACACCATAACCTGAGGGATACTGGATGTTGCTTTGGCATTAGAACACCTGTGCTGCAGTAGTTCCTATGCTCTACTTTTGAGCACAGAGGTGATACAAGACGCAGGCATGTACTTTTTGATTGCTACACTGGCATTTCTACTTTCAGAATCTGAATCATACACATATCAATTTTGTAACACTGTACTAACTATGGGCATGCACTTCATTGCACTTCAAGTACAATCCTGAAAAAAATACAGCCAACTTTATAATAGAAATTGGCCAGATTAACTGCAAGACAGTATGACACATGACTAGATACTTCTTTCTAGCCTAGAAGAGGCTGGAAGAGACACCCTGTTCTGCACTGTTGGGGAGAACTTTTGAAACCTTCAGTTCCAAGGTGTCTCAGCCTAATTTATTTATTATAACAGCCTGAAATTGTGTTTAAAATCAGGTTGGCTCCAAACAGTCCAAAATATTTAGAGATAAGAAAAAAAAAAATTCAAGCCTGTTTCTTTCTGTCTTTTTCCCTGCTCTTTGGTTTCACTGAGAAAAGCTTTGGTACTGTTATAGATCTATCAGCCGAACTATAAGGAAAGCAGCAAATACAGAAAAAAACAAAAAGTTAAGGGAAAAATCATAGCTAAAAGTGGGTTCATATATTTAAGTAACTGAAAAAAGTTAGGACAGAATACGGGAAAGGGTACTGTTTATTTGCCCTGAAACATAGTGTTGTGTGTGAAGATGGAAGAGAAAAGCTGAGTTTAGACATACTGAGACTAGCAGGAGCAATTGGAAGAAAAGCTTGTCTTGGGCAACGATTCAATTTTATAAGAAGTCATCTTAAATTTGGAGGTGATGATACAATTCAGCCACAAAAAAAAAATAAATTAATATATTGTGCTGTCCTGGTTTCAACAGGGATAGAATTAATTTCCTTCCTAGTAGCTGGTACAGTGCTGTGTTTTGGATTTAGGATGAGAACAAAGTTGATAACGCACCCATGTTTTAGTTGTTGCTAGGTAGTGCTTACACTGGCCAAGGACTTTTTAGTTTTCCACGCTCTACCGACTAAGAAGGCTGGAGGTGCACAAGAAGCTGGGAGGGGGCACAGCCAAACTGGCCCAAGGGACATTCCATACCATGGGACGTCATGCTCAGTACATAAACTGGGGGAAGCTGGCCGGGGGGGCTGCT
>NW_008824002.1:1374442-1422528 GCF_000699105.1 Pygoscelis adeliae
GACTGGCTGGGCATCGGTCGGCGGGTGGTGAGCAATTGCACTGTGCATCACTTGCTTTGTGTATTATTATTATCATTATAATATTATTATTATCATTTTATTTCAATTATTAAACTGTTTTTATCTCAACCTACGAGTTTTTCTCATTCGTGCTCTTCCAATTCTCTCCCCCATCCCACTGGGGGGAGGGGAGTGAGCGAGCAGCTGCGTGGTGCTCAGTTGCCGACTGAGGTTAAACCACAACATGCGCTGAGTGGGGGTACTTCTTTTTAAACTTCTTTTCCTTATATTAGGTGACATTGCAGTGCCAAAGAGCTCATAAGAAATGTCAAATAGAGTCTGATTATTAATTCAGTCTTGAAGGATAATACAAGAGGTAGGCAGGATGTATGTTTTTGTGTGTGTGCATGTCCGTGTGTGCATTTCAGCAGAAATGTTATTTGTAACTTATACATATGTTGGCACTTGTTCTCCACATAAGCTCCTAAAAGCTTGTGATGCTGTTAGCAACCCTTTGAGAGAGTTTGGATGGGTCTTACTGCCAAATAACTCTGAATAATGATTTTAAAAAAAAAAAAAAGTCACTTCATGATAGTGAGATCACTAATCAGACTTTTATCAGATTTTTATAATCAAAATTTGCAGGGGAGGGAAGGCCAAGCCTGTAAAAATATTATTTGTGTATTTCTTTATGAGAAAGTCCACACCTATGTTTATTATGGAAAAATAAGTAAATATTCGAGCTGCTGTGGTATTTTTGAAAAAAAAATCATACTTCTACCTCAACCTATAGATGGCAACAAAATCTCAACTTCCTCTCACTTCACTGGCTAGTGAATTGACTCCTTTTCATATTGGACAAACTTACAAATCATTAAACATTTTTTTTTTTTTACATTGGCAATAAGTGCTGTCTTGAAGCACAAACTGGGTTTGTGCCACTGGATTCTCATCTCTTATGCATGATAGGTACACATTACAGCCAAAGATACGATTAAGGTACAAGATTAGTATAGCCGTAAGAGCATGAAACTCCATATGAGCTACAAAATTTCAAGGGGATGTGTAGCTGACTGCCCTGAGCTTCCCTTTTGGTGCTTGCATCCAAGGCTGGTCCTGCTATGCTGTGCTGGGTACTTACATATGTTCTGAAATTGCAGCCTGGCTGTAGTACAGATAAACCTGTTGCCTATGCAGAGCTATGGCAAGCAAAGCCAAATGATGTGATTGGGTTTTTTGAAAGCTGTTTTATTTTCTGTGATTGAATAACCAATCTGAAGTAGCTTCTTTGTGAGCCATGATAATCAGAGGCTTGCCAGGAGGTTGCCTTCAGACATTCAATTCTAATTCCATCTTGGGAACACTTCATCCTAAGAGGTCTCAGAGAACTTTTGTAATCAAAGCAACCTTAAAATCATGATGTAGATGACTTAATGAAGCAGACAACAACAGTAAAATACCGCTGGCATCTTTGTAAAAGACTTTGAGCAATTACACTTATTTAAAAATGACAAATTAACTACTGTTATCTGTCACAAGAAAATCTAATATCAGACACATGTAAGAGAATTCTATTACTGCTATTTCACTATACTCAAACCTTGACCCAGAATCTCAGGAGAAACCCATCACGAGATCTAGAACCCATAAAATAATTCTGCTAAATTGCAAATATTTGGGTCTAGAATGAAGAATGAACTACAGAGACCATTCGCCTCTTTGAATTAGAAATTACTCGTCATATATTTTTCTTACTAAACCTTTTTTTCTCCATTATCTGTAAGGTAGTGGTAGATTTCTTAAAAAATGGATACCCTTACCTGTTTTAGAGTGGGCAATGTGAAATAATTAGATTGCCCAAATTCCAGTACTTAAACTCCATTTACTTGAGTTTATCTTTGGCTGAAACAGTGCATGTTTGGACACATCAGCCTTTACTTTCCTCTTTCATCTAGCTGTATTTTGATGCTGCTGTACTTGAGCTGTCCTCCATTAAATGTACTACTATACTTCCCCCTCAAAACAACAACCAAAGTTTATTTGAGCAGGCTCCTAAGTTAGTATTTCAGGCAGATGTGTGTTCCCTTTTTTGTGACTTGGAGACTATCACTCTTGCAGCCACTTGTTTCTGTAAAAGAGCTCAAAGACCTTTTACAACAATATTGGATGGAGAACAACAGTTATTCCCAATAGCTTGAAAGCAATTTCTGGCGTGAGAATAAGAGAGGTCTATATAATGTGAAATTCCTAAAGTAGAATTGGTGAATGTATATTACTGTTAGTATACTTATACAGTATGCTAATGCTATTCATAGATACGAATGTGATAGGGTGTTACATAGAGTTAGCCCACAAGAGATGCAGGAGGAAATTTTAATGACTCTTGAGAAATCAAGTATTTCAGTGAAAGTAAGCTTATTCAAAACAGAATTATTGAATTTGTCTTTTTGATTGCATTGTGTGAGGCTTGCCTATAACTGTTTGGTTTGTAAATTAGTTGTAGAAATCTCAAAGTTAACATCTTATTTAAATGGGTCAACAAAGGTACGTGTTTGTTTTCTGACATGCAGGACTTTTTCATTAGAGTACTTGGTAAAAGGAGTGTACATTAACCCATGATTTCCATTCCAATGTAGCAATACAGAAATACGTTTGTTGTTCTTGTTGTTGTCGTTTGTGTTTCCCTAATGATATTCTGTAAGGGTAATCTTTCACCCTAAAATATGCTGCACACAAGAATTCATTTGACACTTATTACAATGATTCCTCCAAATGTATGATGTCTCTTATTAGAACGGCAGGAAATTTCCATGGCTGGGTTTGCTACAGTAAATTCATGTATAATTTTGGTCAATACTCCCAGGATTTTTGACTGATAAAAGATGATATTTCACCTCCGATTACACATTGCATATTGCAAATAATTTTTGTTTCCTATGTACATATTCTCACATTATCCTAATTTTGATTTAGCCCTTAGTTTCTGATGTGAAACACAGATATTGTGTGTGCACACCTTTTCTATTTAGGGACCAGGTTCTATTAAGAGTAGTAACCCTGCTATTCATGTATCAGGTATCAGTCATGTATCACTTGTTATACACATCAGGTATCACTTAGGCATCATGTATCAGTCAGGTACATGAAACACAAAACGGTTTAGATATATGTAAGTGTTTGTTTGGTTGGTTGATTTTTAAATACTTGGCAACAATTACTTTGCCTTTCATTTAGTCCTAATTCTAGTTAGCAGTATTTTGTCTCTCCTCTCTCTCCTGGCATTCTGATATTTCACAGTAGGAATATTGGAGAAAAGAAAAAGGCATGGTTTGTATTGTTTTATAAGAACTATCTCCTCTGGCTTAACTTACATATTCATCCAAAATAAGAAAATGTTTTACCTTATTAGAGATTATTTACCTATCAAAGAGGATATTTAAAATGCACAAAGGAATTTATTTCATTTTGGCCTAGTGGAACAGAAATGAAGTGACTCTTAAGAAGTAGTTTATTGATTTGAACAGTTGTGTAGCTATGATCATGTAGAAAATATTACATCAGAAAATGCATTATGTCTCCACAGAAAAGAAATTGCACTGGAATCTCTGAACTGGTAAAGAGAGTTCATTAGAAATAATGGACACTTTTCCCCAAAATTCTGACCCTCTTGATTAGGTTTTGCTGCTTTCTATATATTGCTGCTACCTCAAAGTTATGAATTACTGGGACTTCATAACAGACAAGATCTAGATTTTTATAGCTTCTAATAAAAAATTTCTATCTTCTGCAGTCTGCTGTGGCTGTGAATAATAAATGTTGAATTCAATATATAAGGCTTCAAAACAATGCTTAGAAGTACTAACCTACTAGTTCATTAGTATTAAGCAAACATTTGAAAATTTTATAAACATACCTGCAGACTTCTCAGGATTCTTAAATTTTTTTATTTGTAAGAAAATGTAATAATGTTGCTCATTGTGATATTGTGCTACCAACAATGAAGGTATCTTGCAAGATACATTGGTGCACTAGTGGTATCTTATGCCTCTAGGAACGGTAGCAGTGTGTTGCATTTAAGTAGAACAGACTTTTCCTGAGCTAGGGCTACAGGAAATCTTTCAATTCATAGAAAGGGGATCATGTCAGTACAACCCTTTCCTAACCTCTCTTGTCCTATTTATGAACTTTAGAGACAAAAAATTAAGAGTAGCCTGATGTTTCCACAATTTTTTTACTTAGTCTAATAAGGATTTATTTTTAGAGGCAGTGAGAGAGATGGCATTGATAAATATGCCAATTATCTTTCATTGTGATTTTCTAGGAAATATTTAAAAGAATGGCAAATTCAAAAATACCAAAGATATAGGTAGACTCACAGTCCAACCCAATATAAATTGCAACTCATATGTAGCTAGAAGTAGGCAGCAATCATTAACAGGTCTATTAAATATACTACTCTAAAAATGTATTTTACTTTTTGAATTCATTCAAAAAAAATCAAATATTAAGAGTAACTAAAACCAGTTTGTCTAGCCTTTGCAACTGCATTGTTCTGATTAAGAGTGTATTCACTAACTTGTCAGAAAATCAATTATTAGATAACAAAAAACATTTTAATTTAGAAAAAAAAATAGAGGTTAACAAGAATTTATTTTTTTTATTTACTGAAAATTGCTCTATCCCACAACTTTAAGCAATTCATAAAAAGATGTGGATTGACCTCTGGTTTTTTACCTGGAAGATGTTTCTACCAGTCAAAAAAAAGATTTATCCTTAGCTGAAACTATTCCTATCTGCACTGATCTGGAAATAAAAGTGAGCTGTTTAGGGAAAGCAAAGCAGTCTAATTTCAGGTTGAAGAGGTTATTCTAAGCATTTTATGTATGAGTTAAACTTGAGTTGAGGCATAATGAATTCCACTGTATATTACAAGGAAGTTTTTATCTAATCATACAGAATAAACTGATAATAAAGTTGTGTCTTGAATAGTCTGCCTCATATCCTGTACAATTTAATGTGAGTTATAAAAGAAGCTGGTGAAGGAAGGAAATCAGAATCAACAATTAATCAATAGTAAATGCAGATAAGGGCGCAGCAGACGGCATCTGACTGTTGGGACTGCTTTGCATTGCTTTCCTTGGCTACTTCACTGTCACTGGACTAATCTTCATCAATGTTTACTCATCCACTAGAGAAATGCGTGCATTTTTCCTAAGGTCACGATGACCTTTAAGAGTCTGATATTCACAATATTCACTGTAGATCTTATTTAAATGAATTATTGGGAAGGTATTTTAGAGATCAGATTTGAGAGAGGAAGATGCAGTTTGACATGCAATTCTATATTTGTAGTTAATGTTAGTTTCTTTTTAGTTGTGAGAATATAATTGTGTTAACAAGTGCATGAATTATGTAGCTATTGACAATCCTAAATCTAAACTTCTGTGTCTTTAAGAAACTCATTCAGGTTTGAGTGAAACAATAATTTCCAAAAGTCAATGACAACCACATCCAGTTTCCACTTTGAAGACTTACGTGTATAAAAAGGACACTTGCAAATGATGGCATCAAAATCTGCCTTTATCCCTGGCTGTCAGTTCTAGTCTGGATTCACCATTCTTCTGCCTTTCCTATACCTGTTTTTTTAGGGGAGAAAAAAAAGAAAAACAACAACTGTGGATACCTTTTCCATGTAAATCAATCTTCAAGACACTTGTTTTTCAAGCATTTGATTTCTTTCAAAGAAAATAGAAAGTTTCACACAAAAGTGGATTCTGTTTTTTAACATTCACAGTTACGTGAAAACACAGATTTGCTGCTCTAAAGCTATTGTAATAGAATACTTTTATCAGATCAAAACTTACTGGTAAAAAGCCCCCAATAAAACCCACACTAAAAAGCAGAGTCTCTTCATATATAACTCTTAATCTTTAACTTGAAATCTTCTTATATCACTCAGTACCAGATAAAGAACCTTCTATAGCCAGAAACCATCTCCCTATGCACCTACTTAACAGACAGCTATCAGGTCACCTTCTGTTGAAAAGATAAATAGCAGAAAGAACGGCCCAAATACAAATCAATAATACTGTGCGTGCCTCTGGCACAAGCTTTGTAGTGATCTCAAATCACTTTCAAAGTACTAACAGATCATACTTTACAAAGTACCTTCACAACTGGCAGTGTTGTTAAGACTCTGCAGATCAGGTCATGCTGATCACTGTATGTTTGGGAAACCAAAGAAATACAGCCTGGAATTTGAGGGGGTTTTGTTATTTCTCGTTGAAATGAACCAGTGATTGAGTGGAAGAGAACATTCTATGTTACTTCCAGAATATTTCAGACTTCTAAGGGAGAAAAGGTAATAATGCTAAATGCAGAAAAGTGAGGAGAGGGAAAAACCCTAAAAACATTTGTCCCATTTTCCAGAGAGCTGCCCTAACCAGCTATGCTTGAGTCATTATTTCTTCTTCATAATGACTGAAGTAGGTATTTTATAGAGAACAGAAGAGTATTTCACCAGGTAAAAATATCTTGCCAAAATTTCCTAACAGTTTGTTCAGGAGAAGTAAAGGATCAGAGTTTTGGGGGTTTGAAATTGGGAGAATATTAAATTTCTGAGGAATTACTTTGTTTTCTGGTAGTTTTGTGTATCTGGTTTCATACAGGTTTTCCCATCCAATTCTGTGAATGTTTCTGGGATGACTGAAATCATGCTTTTTTAAAGAATAAACAATTTCCACATCAGACATAAAAAGTGGGAGCTTTTTCCCACGAGTGTTTATCTTTCTTTACCTAGGAAGGGAATTTGTGAAAACAAGCCCTCAGGTGACATTTTTGACAGCATGTAGTTGGAGAGAGTTTCTCCTACTTACCAGCTCCTGTTCCTTGTCAGAATGATCACCGCAGATGCATGCATTTCTGCTGTTTCTGCCAAAGGTCACTTCTTCCTTCTCTGACATATTTTCTTTCCCCTTCCTAATACAAATTTGAATTAAATGAGTTTTTCAGTAGTTTTCTTATGTTAGTAAAATTATAAATGTTATTAGCTTTAGGAAACTATTAGCTATTAGCATGAACAGTGACTGCCTCATGATGTGCCTGCTCTAATCTGTTGCTAAATACTAAAGTTTTTATGCTTGGAGTATTAGTGCAAGCGTTCACAATGCTCTTAAGACTGTGAAAGAAAGTGCAGAGTGTAAATATTCTCCCTCTTATTTGTTTTTCCACAGAGCTTGACAAAGGTTTGTGTACCAGTGGAGTTCTGAGTACGGTTGTCAGGGTTTTTTTGTTGTTTGTTTGTTTTAAGAATGTCCTTAAAAATTGAATTGAAATGACCAGGATTGACAGAAGTTAATAAACTTTTGGTGAAGGTAATCCTTAGCTGACTGGTGATCCCAGATGTCAGGTGAAGGGCATTGAAGTCTGTGGCTAGTTTTGAAAAACCTTCAGTGAAAAACGAAGTGAAAATTGAAGTTCCCCACAGATCCATTTTGTAGTCTGGCAAAGTTCCTGCCATTTCCCTTCATATTTAAAAAAAACCAACCAAACTGAAAGACTATGTGTGTTTTCTAAATCACCTTCCGTGTTAACAGCCTTGACTACAAGTTTATATTTCATTTATTGCTTTTTAGAGTTGTCAGCAATGCATTGTTATTTCTAATGGAGACATTTTAGTTACAAAAGGAGGAAAGCATACAAAACAGGTCCATTGTTCTGGGTATTTTTCATGGCAATGAGGTATATATACAGTATGGCTTATTTACTACTGCCACAGTGAAGGAAATAGTCCAAGTTCTAATGTTGTGTATATTGACCCAAAGATACTGAGTTCAAAAGTTCTCCCTGTTTTCTCAAAAAAAATCTTAAATTATTTATGGTCCTTTGCTTAAAAAAGGGAGAAATATAGCTGGAGAACTCATTTTTAGAAATGTTTATGCTATTTCCCACTTTCATGAGAATTTTCTCTAATAAATATTTTGAATTGTCAGCTCAGCAGAGAAGAGTTAAACTTGGAAATACAGTCAAAAAATATTTCTGTAAGAGAATGTGTCACATTTAGAATTAATGAGTATTTAAAATTACTTTGTTCTGAATTTAAGAATTAGTAGTAAAATATTTTATGTTATCATTATGTGTTTGTTTATTAAATTGGAGGAACAGAAATATCTTGGATTCTTTTCATTCAAAAACATATCCATTTTTCTAGCTGAAGATAAAAAATCAGATGTAGACCTACTTAAAAGTGTGTAGAGCTTATGTGTTTTGGGAATCCTGGACAAAACCACCCAGAGAGGTGGTAGATACCCCATCCCTGGAAACATTCAAAACCAAGGCACCAAAAATTTTTTGCTTGCTTGTTTTTTTTGTATTTTTAACCTCCAGCAGTACAACAGTGTAAAAGTCTACTACTTCTTTCCAGTGTATTGTTGTTCTTTGGTTTTAGTACACAAAGGTTTTTCTAATGAGTTATGAGTTTAGAAATGAACATGAAAAATTGGTACTAATTAAAGACTTTTCCAGGCCTATCTCTTGTCTAAGTTCTTACAATGTTTCCTTGGAAGTCTTATGTCCCACAGTGTTTGCCCCACATTTTATGCAATACCAATGTAATAATTGTCATTTTTTTTTAATCATGAGTAAGAAAGTATCTGAGAAAAGTTTTGAAGTTTTGACCCACCATGATGCAAAAGACATTAATATTTACTACGTATTTACTTTCTTCATTAAATGAAACATGATGAACATATGAAATACTGGATATAATTCCATAGCAGAAACCTTTTGTTTGTAAAAAAATTCTCACTTCTTTGCTGCTCCAGAGTTGATTTTATTGATGAGTTTTATAAATATGCCAGAGTGCCACAGTGAATTGGTTCCCTGTATTCAGTCCCATACCATCTGTTATTTTCTACTATTACCACATATCATACAGTTTAATACATTTGGAAACTGCTGAAAATTGATATCATTACACCAGAGATCTGTTAATTAAATGTATTTTGCTCTCCTGTCTGTTTATGGGATCATTCCAAGTGATGTCCACTAAAAAGAAATATATGGCATTGAAATTTCTGCTACCACTACTGTTTTAGTTATTCACACTCTTTTTGATGAGCAAAGCTGAAGTTCTGTCTGTGGAATTAATATAATTTATAATCTTGCCTATGTATTCATGTTTTTATGATGTTTCTTCCATTGAACTGCATTGTATTTATCTATTTTATTAATTTTTATTTCCAGGATTGAAAAGTAATAGAATATATTGCATAAACCCAACTTATAAATCAATGCACTTTAAATATAGATGCACTGCACATGTATGGCATCAGACAGATTTACACATACTGAGATTTACATGTGCAATACATTTATAAATACATTTTATAATTTAGAATTTTTCACATATGTTTATGAGTTTATGGGGAGTTTTTTCATTCATCTTATTCAGGTGTTTTTTTAAGATTTTAGCATGTTTTACTCTACATCTTGGGATTGATTTATACACACCAGGTCTGTTTTTCCTTTTTCATCACTGAAAACTGATATGAAAGAGAACTTTCAGGCATGCAACATATAAACAGCTTGACTGCATTTTTTTTGCTAGCTTCCAGATACTGTACAGTTCATTAACATAAAAACAGAAATTACATTTATACTTTTCCACATGAAAATGTTGAGCATAGCTAGGATAAACCAGGAGAAGGAGGAGTTTAAAGGAATCCTGTCTTTTTTTTCACTCTCCCCCCCCTTAAATGTTTATTCCATGCCTTTTTTCATAGAATTACAATATTTTTTTTTTCTTTTGTTACTACTGGCTGATTTCCTTTAGCTGTTATGCCCTACATAGTATACCTTGATTTATCTGAGAATGCTCTTTTTAGCCGGTAAAATCCTTGAGAATTATTCCTATTGCAATTTTATACTCAATGCAAGTTGACTGGTAATTAATGTGACCCTGGAAAAATTCTGATTGACGGGTACTACATTGCAGATACAGATATTTTAAATATCTGGAAGGAAGAGTCTAAACACTTCAGATCTAGAACTAATCAAAATTTTTATGGGAAGCTTTTGAAATTCTGTCATCGTTTTAGGAATCCCATCCTCTCCCTCTCAATAACATATCCTCTCCCTGCAAGAGGAAGATGTATTGAAAAAAATTACAATGATCTGGCAGTGCTCTGGTTTTCATCCCCTGTCCCCTAGAGCTTTGGTTAGTTCATAATTTTTCTTCTTCTTTATTGTGACATCTTCTGATGGACTGTATAATCTTCCTTTATTGTACAACTGTAGCTGGCTACACATAGCTGATGATCTTTTCCTGTCTTATCTGGTAGGAAATAACGTCAGAGTAACAGCTTTTTTTTGTTCACAGTGGTTTTGATTGTCTCCTCTCTCTGAACTACTTTAAAGCAGATGAATGAATTTAGAAGATGGTGATTTTATACACTCAATGGAGTCTAGTAAGGCTGTGCAGCCTGATTCTAGTATTATCTGATGATCCAAATGCATGATTATGTAATCTTCTAGTCATGCTTTTTTGTAGAATGATACAAACATAAGAAAAACATTTTATGTAAAGATTCACAAAGCTGGTGAAGCCTTAATTTCATCCTCAGCATTTATTTTATTCTGACTATCACTCCTAGATCTGAGCAGACTATTGAACATAACTATTTTCTCTGAAAACCCTTTTCCTGCGTGCTAAGTATTGACAGTTCTCAGATTGTTAGTAAATTTGTTCAGGGAGTAAATCTGAATCATATGTTTGTTCCAACAGTAATAATGAAGACATTAATTTCAGGAGAGTTGGTTAGTTATCCAGGTCACATGGCTGTGTCTGTCTTCTAATTCAATAATTCACCAAATTAACCAGCATACCTATCACGATTGTTTGATTCTTATTTTGAATATTTTCAAGTCTCACGTGCCTAGCTGTACTGTTTTGGATTAACACGAATTTCACTAAGTCAGAATTGTTTCAGAATTTTAAGATTCAATCATGCTTTTTCTAATATTGTCTTAGTTCTGATATTCAGATTATTTTAGATAATCGAGTTACCCTAACACATTTCTAAGGGAAAACATATTTCAGAGACAGTATTTTTTAGAATATGCACTGTAATACATTTTAAATAAGGATCCCCAAGCAAGCTACAGTCTGTCTAATTTCATCCTTCGTCCTGGCCTCTTAGCAGCATGCTACTGCAAAGGAGTGATAACTGTAGATCATAGGAACTACTGTAGATAATTTTGAATGATTGTGTTGTAACCTGAAATAAGCTGCTGATTGCATCATTTTTATTGCAGTAGCTTGTACCAGTTGTCAGTAAACGCTCTTTTCAGAAGTAAACTAGACATTGCTGCAATAAAATTTATTAACTAGTTAGTTACAAATTAAAAAGGGGTTTAATTTTTCTGCTGCTGTTTAAGGGTGTTAACTATGAGGGGCCAATAACCAATCCGCCAAATCACAGATGGTACTCTAAAAGCAAAACAAGAGAGTCAGAGCCCAAGGGTAAAAAGATCTGTTCTGGGAGAGAAATCTAATGAATGTAACAAGACTAAGATTTATAATTAGATATTTTTGTGACTCAATTTGTTTGGGTTTTTTTGTTTTTTACATTTTTGTTTGTTTGTTTTTTACATTTTTGATACTTGTGTTATATAATTAATATGTTTGTGCACCACATGAAAAATGTAAAGTAAATGTAAGTTTTTAATTTGGGAATATTTTTAACAGCCTAGAAAGTCACTGTGTACAAACCACAGAAAAAAAACAATATTACACTGCTTAATGAAGTTAAGACGTAACAGAAGGTCTCAGGCTTAGTTTTCCATTTCATCTGAAGAACTACTGCTATTAGTTTATCTTTTCTACTTAATAAATATTAGCAAACCAAACCATGATTATCACTGTCATATATATAATCCACATCTTCAATAGCCTACTGAACTTGTTCTTGAAAATAAATCCTGAAGTAGCTTTTTCCATCTGATGCTTTTAGAGGTCAGAGCTGGGGTAAGTGGGAGGGAATGGAGGTATGGTGTAAGCATCTTGTATTATTTACACTAATATATAATACATGTTTCTGCTTAATGACTGGACTGTAACCTGCCAAAGGCTAATAACTAAGAAAACTGTATAAAAAAATGCATTATATGTGGTACTCTAAAGAAAATGTGTCATGCTTCAGAAATATATTTTGTCTTAGAAATGGGACATGGTAAATGAGTAAACTAATACAGTGCAAAAAAGAAAAAGCTGGGATTTTTTTTCTTGAGAGTGTCCATAGAGTCCATGCACGCAAAGGTGTTACACACTAGTTAAATTCCCAGCATTGTGATAGTTTCTTTTAAGGCAGGTGTTTTGCTGAAGTAGAGAAAGGCTGCTGATAAGCAAACTCAGAAAAGGCCATAATTTTATCATTTTAATACATTATTTGAATCATTGGTGATTTAGAATTCTAATGCTTTCTTCTGGCATGGAGGCCCAAACTTATTGTTAAACACAAGAGCAAAAACCCCATTTCAGAACAGAATAGGAAATGATAACACACCTTATCTAAGTTTCATTACACTGGTATAAATACAAACAGTCCTACTGAAACTAATAGCTATTCTAGATTTACACCAGTGAAATGGAGCTGAGACTCTGGACCAATGCCTAGCATTAGCTTATTAGCATAAATTCATGCATGTATTTTGATAGCAAAAGGCTTGAGATGGGAAAGAAGGGTGAAAACATATGCACTACCTTTTTAGGGATGAGCATGCACTGCATAATGGGAGTAGAAGTAGCATACAATGTGAATTGCTGCTAAAATTATCTTTCATCTTCCATGATCTGTTTTTCTCAATGGAAAAATTGGATGTTGGTGTTAGAGCAAGGAAAGGTTTCATAAACATTTTGCTATGTAAATAAATTCAGGATTTTTTTGTTTCTTTTTGAAAAGAACATAATTTATAATTGCTTGATACAATACAACAATTTGCTTTTAAACAGTGAACACACACAAATAATACACGGTTTCAAACAGAGAGATATTCCAGGTTAAGAGTCAGAGATTGACAATTTTCAACTCATCACATTTTATGGAGATATTGCTTCTGTGTGCACATGGATTTGAAAATTTCAGCATGATTAATAACTTATAAATACATTAATCATTATCTAAACATCTTGAAAGAGCATGAGATTAGAATTATGAAACAGAGGTCCTGATTCAAGGAAGCCATTGAACATGTGCTTTATCTTACTGAATTTTAAACCTGAAATTAAGCCTGTATATGCATGCTTGTCAAACTGAAGCTTAAATGAACGTGGCAAGTCCTCTTAGAGAGAGCAAAAGTGTGTTTGACTGCCACATATCAAAAAGAGAAGCTATCGGAGGAATTAAAGCACAAAGCTAGGAGAGAGAAAAAAGCAAAATCGGATCACTAAAAAAGAAGCCTGTTAGACTAAATAAGGTAGAGAGGAAGTGGTATGGATTATGGAAAAAAGAACCCAAAACCTCAGAGATTTAGGGTACAACAGCCCACAGGGAGGAATATTACAAAGATGTGGAGATCATGGTGGAATTATCTTTAAACTGAGCTTAGAAGGCAGCAAAATGTGGCTGGTGTCCTGATATCCTGATTATTTTCCTCCAGACCTGCCTTATATATTCAGCCATCAGAATAATATTCCTCTCCAAAACCCAAGTAAGGCTTATCTTCCCATTTTTCTTCCTTCCCCCCCTGCCCCCCCCCCGCCAACCTTCCTCTATTTCTGTATGTGTCCTGCGCTTTCTACGTTTATTCTTTGAATTGGTTATATTGTCTTTTCAGTCACTCTTTACTCATGCATGCTTTCTGGACTGCTGGACGTCAGTGTTGTATTTAAAAGGGAGCAGGTTGTATGCAAAGAGAATGCAAGATAGTCTGGCGAGTCATTGGGATTTATTAGGAAAAATGTGGGGAAAGAAAGGCAACTGCATTATTCTTAAATGTAACTGCTGTTTTCTTAGCCAAAATTACTGGAAAGATATTGAAAAGCTGAAGGGTAACACATAACTTCCCAGAACAAAAAAAGCTTATTTAAAAAAAACCAAACACACAAACAAAACATTAGCCATATCTAAACAAAAATGTACAGTCGAGCTACAAAGAAAATTATTAGGAGGGGAAAAGGATCAATTAGAGCATGGGAAGTTCTTATTTTGGATATTGTAGAGTACTCCCTCACCAGAAATTTCTAACCCTTGGTAAAACTTTTGTATCTCACTTCCTTCCTCTCCTAATTGCAGACAACACACAAGCTTACACCAATCTTTCCATGGCAATGCAACCAAAACATGAAGAGCATATTCAAGCAGGATATATGCTGTACTTGTCCAGTTGCCCTCGGTGGAAATTTCCACAGCTGTCCCCAAGATCACAGGGACAAGCATACAGTGACTGAGGCTGAGTGCAAAATTGTCATGTAGAAAAAGATTAGAAGACCCCAACACCGTGCCTGTCCTGGCATTTTTGAGCAGATTGGTGAGAATTTATTGAATAACTTCATGCTTTGGACCTGTTTTTTCAATAAGCATGAGCAAAATACGTCCTTTCTCATTGAAAAACAAGTTCAGTAAATGTGTCAGTTTTCAATACACATGTGTGCCTGCACAGTAGTCCTCAGCGGGGGTTTTGCTGGCTATCCCCAAGTTCATAGAGCTGAACGTGAATGGAGGAATGTCAGACAACGTTAGATGATCTTTTACAAAACAACGATTATCACTTCTGATTTCCAACATGCAAAAGTTAAATATTTTCATCTTGCTAGTATTATCATGATAATGAATAATCTAGACTGTTTGTGTTTTGAGTGATAATTTTCTCTTAAATCTCTGTCTTATCATATGCATGTGCATTCTCAAACATATGCACCCATTCACACATCTACTACAATTTTTTTGGTTGAAATGCCACCAGTTTAAAGGGTAAAGCTAAAGGCACTGATTTGGAGTTACAGCCTGTCAGTGCAGCTGATGAAACAGCAGCCTCTTGTGGTAAAGCAAAGAGGAAATAATGAGGAGGTAAATCCTCGTGAGGTGTGGCAAAGCTTCTTGTTTGCAGAGTAACACCAAACTTTCTGATCCTCTTGTAATGCAGGTGCAATGATTATCAAAGCCGTACACAAATTGTCTAGTAGTTTCCAAAGGGAATAAGATTCATGTGCTCATAGACTGGGGTGACCTTTTAATTCCTAAGTGTGCATGTTAATGGGCTTCCTCATTAAAGTCAAAATCCCTCTGAAAATTGTTAACTATGCTATGATAATGCTGAGAGGAGAAGCTCCTACAGAAACGGTAAATATATTTTGAATGTCCTGTTAATCCAGTGAGATTAGCTGTTGGGCATGTTGTCTCAGACTCCAGTGACAGTAATAATATGTTCACTTTAATTCCATATTCACCATTCTACAAATGGAGTAACATTAAAAAAGCATCCTGATATGTCTGCCTTTTGCAGTACTCTCTTTTTTTTGAGGGCTTTTTTGAGTGGCCCAGGCTCAGACAGATTGTTTATGCTACTCAATTCTGTAGGTTATGACAAGTCCTCTGCAACAGGGAAACCTTTTTCCTACAGAAAAGTGGAATTTGGAAGTGGTAATGGTTGCCTCACACTTGTCTGATCCCACAGGCAAGCTGTGTCTGGTTGTGAGGCGCAGAGTGTAGCGTGTAGGATGTATGGGTTCATCTTGGAAGGTTCAGGGTTAGCATCTTTCTCTTCACGCACTTGCAAATCCAGTCATGCTGTTGCCTGTTCTGTGCATTGCAAAATCAATCTTAATGCGCTTATATTGTAGCTAAAGTTAACTCTATACCCAGTACACACTTTTGTGATAGGAGATGAATTATGGCTGGAAGAGGCACACCAGTTATATTGGTGGAGGTGGAAGACCAGTTGTTAACCAGGATGGTGTTCCACTTACCTGTAACAGCAGACTTACTGCCAAGCAGAGCAAAAATGAATCAACTTTACAGTGGAAGTTACAGTACTTTTAAATAAACATGGCATTTTTTTCCCCTAGTGGGAAACAATGTATTTAAGGGCTCAGGTAAAAGCATCTGTTCCTTTGGGACAGTTACAGGCTTTGTATCAACACATGCTGACTGACAAATTGCTAGTGCATGAATGAATGAAGGGAAGGAATACCATGCCCCTTTTATTGCTAAAGAAGACAGCGTGATTTGGTGCCAGGATCTTACCATACCATTTTATATATAATCAGTTATCCTTTACACTGTACAGCAGATGAAGAGAGTATGTTTTGAGTTGATTTGTGGGTACACGTAAGTAGCCAGAGCCCTTTCCATTTTATAAGATTTTCTACAGACTGACCTTTTAGTGCAGTGAGATCACTTATGTACTTGGGATTAAATATTTGGTTAAGAACTTTGCTGGATTGAGATGTTGGACCTTTCCTTGAAGGCAAGCAGTGGTTTCTTGCTCGCCACATAAAGAACTCTATTTCCCTAACACTAAAATAATTATTAAAGAAATCTTGCTGTGATTGCTGTTATATTTTCTAATCCTAGTGGATGCATTAGGAATTGACAACAGTTAAGTCCTGCATTAGAAATGGTCCCCGTACTGAGTTACCATGCTGCTAGCTAAAATGGTTTAATCTTCTGCCACAGTGATTTTTTTGTAACATTCTTACTGTTGCTTACTTCATAAGTTAGATGCAGACTTCACTTTATATTTTCATGGTTGATAATATGCCCCTCTCTGGGACATAATTGACATTACTGCAGTTTCAAACCAAGGAATGAAAGGCTTTTATTTGTTCCAAGTGGTTACTTCATGAGCTTTTTTTTCAACCAACTCTTTAAAAAACATACAAATAATAAAGGAAACCAGGAAGCTTGTAACAACAAATTTAAGTTCTATTCAAAAGAAATATTCTGTATAGATAACTAAAGGGATAATAGGGCTCATTTTCTTTTGAGTCGACCCAGAGAATCAAAGGGTCATTTATTCAGAAAACAGTCCTTCTCTAAACTAATTTGAACTTGTCAGAAGACTCACAAGTCTATTACTACTATGAGTGCAGTCCATGCACATTCAGCCTGCTAATGCAGATGAGAGAATGATTATAAATGAGAATGATTCTCAGCTCCTCAGTACAAGAGAGATATGGACATACTGGACAGAGTCCAACAAAAGGCCACAAGGATGTTTAAGGGACAGGAGCATCTCTCCTGTGAGGAAAGGCTGAGAGAGCTGGCAGTGTTCAGCCTGAGAAGGCTCAGGGGGGAGCTCATCAATGTACATAAATACCTGAAGAGAGGATGCAAAGTGGATGGAGCCAGGCTCTTTTCAGTGGTGCCCGGCGTCAGGACAAGAGGCAAAATGAGCACAAACTGAAACACAGGAGGTTTTGTCTGAACATCAGGAAACACTTTTTTTTTTACTGTAAGCACTGGCACAGGTTGTCTAGGGAGGTTGTGGAGTCTCCTCCCTTGGAGATATATCAAAACCTGTCTGGACACCGTCCTGGACAACTGGCTCTAGGTGGCCCTGCTTGAGCAGGGCAGTTGGACCAGATGACCTCTGGATGTCTCTTCCAACCTCACTTATTCTGTGATAGACAAACATCAAACGAAACTCAGGGAAGGGATCAGTTGATAGAGCCACTTAAGAAACAGGCCACTGCTCTAATAGCACTCTTAGAGATTATAAAGACATCACAGAGGTTATGATAACTGTTTTTCTCAGGGGGACTCTCGTCACTGGTGTCTTTCAAGGCTTTTATCATTAAATAGCAATGGGAGCGCAGAGTAAATTCTGTTGTCATTTACGCCACTGGAGTTTAAAATAGTATTTTGCCCACACAGAATTAAAATCTATTTTGTGCTGTATTGCTGTATGTTATTGCAGCAGGCCTTCAAATACAGGATAATCAACAATAAGCCCTTGGATGTTTTTGGAATTGTAAAACTCTCAGGAAAGTTGACTCCCAAACAAGCCACATCTTCTGAAAGGGAAAAATTAGTTACTCAAAGTTCTCATATTGATTTCAACAGCACTACACAAATATGAGTGAAGGAAGGATTTGGCCCGTGGAGAGAGCTGTAACACAGATGAATGAATTTAATAGATTTTTCAAAGGCTTATACTGGTGCAACAGCTCGTCTTTATTTAATTTTAACTCTCTAAATTTAAAGAGCAATTTAAACCAGAATAATAGAAGCTAGAGGGGAAAGTCACCTATTAGATCATTGAGTTAATCTCCTGCCACTGCACAAATGTTTGCTATTGTGCATTTTCAAGTATTTTGTCCAGAATTGTTCTTAAAGTCAAAAGCAACAGGGTTTCCACCTCTTGGAGAGGATTAGGATTTTATGGCTAATCACCCTCAGGACATTTTTTGGACAGCCCACAAGGAAAGAGTAGCTACAGCTTTTTGGAGCAATGCAGCTTTTCCTGATCCAGCAGAGCTGCAGTGAACATTCAGCCCCACCCTCGCAGACACTCAACACAACCTGTTCCCTGTTATGCCCAACACAGAGTCCTACCTTCTGGTTTTTTTGGCTGTACTGCTATCTCCAGAAGCTCTTTTATCGTATCTCTTTCACAGACAGAAATGTTCATTTTCTTTCTTGCTGTTTTGTGAGGATGTCAAACCAAATAGTGAAGATCTCTCTCTTGTTTGTTCCATAGCCAGACATCCCTGAGCTTTTTGTTTCTTTGCTCCTTCTCACACAGATAATTTTGTTCATGTAAGTTTTCTTTCCCCAAAGTCTTAGATATTTTCAGACTGATAGTTGTTGCGTTTTTTTCTTTTTCTGCTGTTTCTCTGCAGTGACCTACTCCATTTACTTCTCAGTTTCTTCTGCCATTAACTTTCAGGATTTTCTCTTGCTCTCTGTTATTCCCTTGTCCCCTCTATTCCCTTTATTTCTGCTTTCTAGCTACTCATCCACATGTCCCCCTGCAGCTTGTAGAATTAGTTCCTTTCTGTTACCTTCTTCTAGACTTTGATCGTGCATAGAGTGTTGCAGATGGAAGAACACGATATTTTGTGGTGGAGATAGTTCAGCCTGTTGAAACTTTTTTTATTTCATAAGATATTTTTAAACAGTTTTAAACAGTGATTAGATCTGAGCTGGTAATGAGTTCAATCACCCAGCACACAAGGGAGAAGTAGGTTCCAGATCCAGCAGAAAAGATTATAAAATGTAAAATATGACAGCATTCATAGAACTAACGAACTTTATGTATCTTTAGTAGTGAAAGAGTGCCCTACTGCTAAGTTGGGACTCATGCTGACATTTTTACTACCTTTCAGGTCCTACAGATGCTTAGACTGACCATTAAGGTTGGAACAGCTTCAAGAGGAGGAGCTGACAGACTCCAGGGCCTTCTCTGTTGTAGAAACTGAAGAGCTCACATACATTTGGGCAGAATAAAGAATGCTATCTGGATCTTACATGGGTAAGATGATAACCATTGGGATACTGGATTAGAAGGTATCCCTTTTAATGGGTGATCCTTTCTATAAGAGGTTGGTACTTTGCATTGGCTAAGTTAGGTGGCTGACTGCTAGTTGTTCCTTTTTTTTTTTAGACTGTTTACAAACGGAGTCTAGAAACCTGGCATTGGCTCTTGGGGATTGTGTTATGTTTTGGAGAGCAAGTCACCTAAAAACTAATACTGCTATGTTTCTTACTGTGATGTATATATTTGTTTCTGAATCTATACTTAGTTATTGCAAAGATGGCAATGATTAAAAAAAAAAAAATCTGAGCAGAACAGGTAGGGCAAATCCTGTAATGAAGGAGAAAAAAGAGTTAAGAAAGTTTATGGGCGGGACAAGAACCCAAGAATTATGGTACGCGAAGACGAGAATATGTTAATGGATGGAGATGTCCAAAATTTGATTGACTAAAGTTTGGAAGAATGCCTGAGTTGGTGAATTTTAGAAACTGGCTTTATTCTGAAAAGTTAAAAATATGTTGTATATCTTAGGTCAAGTATTGATCTCTGAAAGTGTTGATGCTGAGTGGTTTGTTCCAAATTACTTTGTTTCATGTTTACCTCTCAGCCAAGTTCCTGTGTAAAAGACTATTATTTTTGTAAAAACTATTCTTTCTGTAGTTTCCAAAACTATAACATGATGATTATTACTTTAAAGAACAGAAAAGAACTAGAAAGATGGAAAGGAATGATTGATTCGTCTTTAACATATGAAGAAGAGCACCCTTTTTTCTGAAGTTGAAATAGAAGAATACTCCATTTTCTGTCATTACTCAGAAGTACTACATTTATTTGCGTACAGTATGCTGCAGACTGTCATGTAACAGTGTTTTTGGTCAGAGTAAGACATAGATTTGGTTACTGACATACTAAAAACTAAGATTAGATAAAATATAAATGGACAAATAATTATGCTTTATAAATAAACATATGTTTAAATGGTCCCATAATCAGCTAGTGCAAGAATAAATAAAAGCGTAAAAGTTTTGCAATGGCAGCATATAACCAAAAAGCACAAAAAAAGTAATTACTTGCAGCTGACGTGACATAAGAAATGTTCTAATCTGATCTGAGAATATGAATAGACAGGTTGATAGACACATCATTAGAAATACATTAGGAAAATACTGATTAAATCTGGAAAAACTTTGTTACTATGCAGAATTTGGCACACAGGGTGTCAGGGCCCTGAGAGCACCCACAAGCACTAGTTGCCCTGACCAGCATCAGTGCACTCACATATCCTCAGCCTTTTGGTCCAGGAGCTCTCTTTAAGCTCAAGTCCTTGACCCTAGTCCTTATCGGAGCTATGGAGTATGCAGCCCTGTGCCCAACCTTGCTCCCTGCTGGTCCTGATGCTTTTGTTGGACTTACAGCTTGACCTCAGCCCTGACTGCCACCTCAACATTTGTCTGATGATCACGAGGCTGAACCTGTTACTGCTGCCAATCCTGCTTGGTCCTGTGGGACTGCACCCTTGTTGGTGAAGCCCCTACCCCAACCTGTGCCAAGGTTACCTTTAGTTCATGCTCCGTCATGTAGCAGCCCTGGTCTTGCTGGTCCATGCTGGTCAGCTCCACTGGTCACTTCCCTGCAACTGATGGCTATGTTTTTGCTAATGCAGTCCAATATGAGATTCGCCTTCGCTGCTGAAAAGGTGCATTGCTGGCTTATGCTCAACTTGCTGTCTACCAGAGCCTTTCAGATTATTTTGTACAAAGCTACTTTCTAACCACTTGGCCCCCAGCCTGTACTATTGTAAGGGGTTATCTCCTCTCAGATGCAAGACTTTGCATTTGCCTTTGTTGAACTTCATAAGGATCCTGTCAGCTCACTTTTCTATCCATCCAACACCCCTCTGAATGGCCTGCCAACCTTCCAGTGTAGACCAGTCCACCCAGTCAGATGCCATCTGCAAAGGTGATTCAGGACCCTTTTGTTTCATTGTCCAGGCCATTAATGAAGACTTTAAATAGTATCAGCTCCAACATGAAACCTTGAAGAACATCACCTGTAACCAGCTGTCAGACTTCATTTGCAATTGGAATTTTAAAAACTAAGAGTCTAAACTAATGCAAGAAACAAGTTTCTAAGTATGAATCTAAAATTCTCATTTGTGACTTTAGGAATTATTGGAAAGCTAAAGCCTGTGGTGCAAATCACCCTGCAAATGGACAAAAAAAATTAATTCACAAGCTATAGCTACAGGGTTGGAAATTAGGCAGCTCTGAATATCCCTCTGCCAAACTGAGACAATACACATCTCTATTTTTGCCTTGTTTCTCATTTCATATTTTGGAAAGGCAGTGTGTGTGGGAAACAAACAGGCATCCAGCAATTTTTATCACATGATAAAATGATAACTTTGAAATGTCTTAGTCATACTCATAGAACAAGATCTTTTAAAATTTCAAGCAAAGTAGTCACTTTTGAAAGTAGCTCTTTAAAATTAAAAGTATAAATACTCTTCTCTTAAAAACAGAGAAACACATTTTTTTTTCCAATGTATTTCATACAATTGCTTCAAATCTTTATTATCCTAAGGGCAATCTTCTCCAGCATGGCCAGGACTTCCAGAAGATGTTGAATGGATGCTTCAGTAAGAGCTGAGGTGTTGTGAACCTCTACTCTCAATTGAAAGGGAATACACACTTGCCTTTTTGACAATCATTTCCTTTGAAAACCTGTTATACATTTCAAATAATGAAAAGAAGCCCAGGACATCATACTATGTACTTGCTGGGTAGTTGTATCTGTCATTTATAGGGTATTTCTTACAGCTAGCTCAGTAAAGATGGTAGATGAGACTATATATAAGAAAGTTCTTTGTTTTGCTTGCTTCATTTGATAGCAAAACCAGGTCCCTTCTCTGGTACCCCAGTGAAGTCAAGCAGGCTCCAGTAAGTGGTTCTCTGAGGACCATGCATGAACATAAATGACCAGCTGAATGTCTGAAGATAGATAGATAGATGCATACATACATACATACATACTCCTGGCAAAAGTAGTGTTTAAAATAATGTTAAGTAACATTAGGTATTACTTAAACATGAGAAACAGGCAGACTGTGCCTAAACTCATCCAAAGGATACATTGGACCAGTGAAGAGAGATGGCATGTTGCAATGAGCTTTTGAGTCTTTGTGGTCTTGGTTCATTACCCATTGCAAGTTTGAATTCTGCTTGAACCTCAGGCAGGTTCAAGCCAAAACTTTTGTTGCCAGATGTCTGAATTTTGTGGCTTGGATCAGTTTTTATGTGCTGAATAGACTTTATGTGATTGGTAATCTCACAAGTACATTATTATACGAAACAGACAGAAAAAAAACCCTAGTATGACCTTTTTGTTCTGTAGCTGACTCACTGACACTCTAAAGTTGTTTGAAAAAATAAGGAAAAAGGAAATTCTTCAAATAATGAAAAAAAAAATTAAAAGAGAATGTGCATTTGAATAGCATCCAAATTACTATTTACCTCCTGTCAGTTTCCTTTTTTTGTTGATTTTCCCCTGAAGTGCTATATATTCAATAAAATCAAATGCAGAGGGAAAACAGAATGCTATTATTTTTGTTCTGGTTGACTGTTCCTGTATTTGTGCAGACTCAAGATGTGAAAAACTGTTTCTTGCTCTGCTACCTTTCACAATTTGGTAGAGTTAAAAATATCCTCCTTAATTTCTACAGAAGCATATAACAGTTATCTTTGTAGCTGTCATTTCTAGGAATGATTGGTGGGTGAAGTGATCTGAAGCACAAATACATATCTAAGTGGTTACAAATCAAATGCAAGTAAAATTTAACAGTTGTGTAAACAATGAATTTAATTAACCAGCCAAAATCACAGAGTCACTATTGAGGGAACTGTCCTTCAAGGAATAAATGTGTATAAAGCAAGCTACATTTAGAAATGGAATTAGTTTTATTAATTTATCCATTTAATTTTATTTTAAAACCGGTGAAGCTACAAGATTTTTCCTTTATGCATATATCCATATTTAGAGTGTAATTCACTGTTTTGTTTATCAGGTCATAAAGAGATGGGTTTGTTTTTTTTAGTGTTTTCTTTTTTCAGAGTTTAAACAGACAGACAATAGAAGTTATTTATAATTAAAGCCTGCACAGTGTTATGCGCATGTACAAAGTGATATAAATGTGGGGGGAAAAAAAAAAAAAAGAAGAGATTTTAAGGTATTGATTGAGATGATTCGGGAGTTTTGACTGAAACATTTATGTAAGTGCTTTTCTGAATGTGTGCTAGTGCACTTAGCTGTTCTTTCACTGGTAACTGTCCAGTAAAGCAGATTTCTTAGACTGCAGTTGACACAAGTCCTTGCTTTATCATGGTAACTTGAGTTGGGACGAAACCAAAGTTTATGCTTTAAATATCAGTAAATTTGGGGAGAATTCAAAACTGAAATAGGATTTGAACTTTGCTGCTTAGCTCATCTCAGATCCTAAGAGAACTGCTATGAACTCCTGATGGATTGGTTCCCATCCCTGCCTACTGGCACCATCCAAATGAGCCGCAGAACAGCGCAAAGTTTCTTCGTCTGAGTGGAAGTGTAGCTTTTGGTTACGTTTCAGTGATTTTTGTTTTGGTTATCTTCACCTACAATATATTTTTTTTATGGCCTTATGGGCCCAATATAGTTTGAATATGAACTATCTTTCATTTAAGCAGTTAAGAAACATGTAAAAATGTAAAAGTCTGTAAGCTTCACTTTTATTCAATTAAATGTGAAAAGATGATACAGTAGTGTTTAATCAGAAAAATAATTTAAAAAACCCAAGCAGCATTTAAAAGTATTTAAGGTAACTGCAGGTTTTTTTCTTAAAGAAAGGTTCTTGAACCAAAACAAAGGAGCTTGAGTAGAAGCTTTAAAGATTGAATCTGTGACAGCTTTAAAAGGAACAGAGGAAACTCTTAAACACCTGTCAAATGAAACAGAGACTGTACTCCACTCCAAGTATGATTGAAAGATTTTAGAGCTGAACCTTTCCCAGGATGAGAATTTGGATTGTGTGTGTGTGTGTTTATATATGTATGAAAATTTTTTCTTTATCATTTTTTAATCAGGAAGTGGTAAGATATTTTCCATACCTGTGCAAGAGCTGATACGTTATTTTCTACAAACCTACAAACATATGCTTTCATCTGATTTGCCTTCACCACAGCTGTGCTACTTTCCCTGTAGTACTCTAAATTATGATTAATAAAAAATTAACAGTCTACCAAAATTTTAATCATAACATCATAGAAATGCTCTACAAGACAGAAAAAAAAATGATTTATTGAAAAATCCTACTTCAAGAAGCAGAATAATTTTCAATAATAAGTACCAAAATTGTATGAAATACTCATAAGGTGAAACACATGGAAATACAAATCACGATAATACATTTCTCTACTAGAAAGAACAAGTTGTTTTTGTTTGTTTGTTTTAAATGCCCTTAAAAATCCCTTCCTCTTCTATCAACAGTTTCTGCATGTCCATGGAAAGAGAAATAACACTTTTTAAGGATTTCTTATTAAAAGTGATTTTTCATTTTAAGATATGTTGGCATCGTTGCCATAATCAGAGATATTTTACTGTAAAATTACTTGTTTCATAGCAGTGTTTTGTTTTAGCAAAGTCAGACATTAGATCTCTGGCTCTTGAATGGTGCAAAAACTTTTCTAACATATTGCAGATATGACCTTTCCAAAAAAGCCCTTCAGCTGTGTCATTTCCACAGTAGTTATTAAATTAATCTATATAGCTCATAGGTGAGATCACTGTTCCAGTATACCCAAGATAGCAGAAGTGAAGAATAATTATTAAATAATTAAATAAAATAGTGTTGGAGAAATGTAAATCCTTAACAAGAACTTTTCATGTTTAAAACTCTCGTCTTATTCTGAAAGATATGATTTTCTTTTGCTGATATACAGCATAATTATTGTTAGAATTAATACAATTTTAATGGGACATAATATTCTTAAACCATCTTGAAATATCTATGCATATGCTGGTCTGGTTGTTATGAAATATTCAGCATGTGACAAGAAATACTTTGAAAGGTAGATATGTGTTGGCACTCCAGTAATTGGGTTCATGAATTACTTCTAATAGAAATGTGAAAGTTGCTTTTCCTCTCTCCAACTAATTTCACCAGTGCTCATGAAAACGAAATCATTTTTAAAGATAGTTTAAGAAAATTAATCTGCTCACGCAGAGATGAAATACTGAATTTTTGACTGACCTTTTTCTCCCAATGATCCAGGTATTTAGTGACACATGCAATTTGTGCAATATTAATCTAACAATATGTGCAGTACTCAGAGATATATTACCAGTATTTTTCAAGAGAAATCCCACAACTATGTTTGTCTTCATTTATGGTAAGCCCTTGTAAGAGGAACTTGAGGACTTCTTGTCAGGGAAGTGGAGAAGATAAAGAGGAAATACCTTCACTTCTTTTCTCCAGCAAATAGAAATGTCTCTGCATAATCAGAGAGAATAACACTACATGGTGATGAATGCCTATTAGACACTACTAGAGATTAAAATATCAAAAGCAGAGGTTCTGTTAACAAATGACAAATTAAACAGCAGAAGTTCCCAGGACACATCCAAGAGCTCTGAAAGAATATAGTGAAGGAGGTTGAACTCCTATAAAACAAAACCAAAAAACCCCACCCCAACCCCCAAAAAACTCCCAAAGCCAGGTATTCATTAAAATGAGCTTCTGCAGCAGAAAATATTTTACGTACTTTTGAGAGAGGGGAAAATGAGATCCTAGAAATCACAGATCTTCAGTAAATAATTTGGTTGAAGTAACAATTTAAAAATCAAATTATGAAATACTTAATGGATCATAATTTTACAAGGAGATTGACTTCTATAAGGGGAAAAAATGTGCCTCTAATTTAATGTAGTATATGTAGTATAATTCCTTGAAGGTGTCAATAAAATGGTGAGTGAATGGTGAGATAGGTAGACATGTTTGCCTAAGCTTTCAAAAAGCCTTTGGCAAAGTCTTTCACAAGAAGCCAATAAAAATGATCAGTCTTAAGGGAAGAGCTATCTTTGGATCTATAATTAAGACATGTCTTCATTAAAGAAAACAAAACTTCTATATGTATTTCTCAGTGATAGCTCAACTTCCCCACTCTCCACCCCCCCAAAAAAAAAAAAAAAAAAAAGCTCTTATGTATCCGTGCTTCAGAAAGCAAATACACTATTTTGAGAAGAAGAAGAAGAGAACACCACGCAAAGAATTCACTTTACATTGACTCCTGAGTTTAACGGTAAGCTTTGAAGTTGAATATATGTGCATGCATGTATATTAGTTGGGTAATTAGAGATCACTGTGACAGGAGCATTTGGAAAACTGACCTAAATTAGTATGTAATGCCACAGAGCTGATATTTGATTAGCTTTGATGGCAATGGTCCTTGATAGTTATAGCCATCAAGGCAATCAGGCTTCAGAGCTCTTCTGTGAGGAGGAGAGCTGAAATCAAACCAGGCATCTCCTTTCTGTCCCCCAAAATCTGAGATCTATCCTTTTATAAGACAGCTGAGTTTCTAGGCAGTTTGCAGCTCTTGGTTTCTGTCCCTGGGCTAAGCATTTTCAGGGATGTTACTTTGTCAGAGCAGGTGCTTTATGCTGTTTATTTCCCTTGCTGAGCTGCCGCTTCTTAAACCAAAACCAGTCCTGTCCCAGCTTCCCAGGTCGCACTTCTTCAATGACCTGTAACTGACCATTAGTGAGTTGCTTACAGTTTTGGGGCCTCCACTTCCAAGCTGTGCCCACATTGTCAAAGCCTTTGCTGCTATCCTGTGGTTAAAATGCACACCATAACAAGAGACACCTGGTATCAAGTTCAGGCTCACACAGCCAGGTCTCATAACAAGCTGATGAGAAGCCCAGAAGACCAGCACTGGCACCTTGCACTGTGAGCAGCAAACACTACTAGTGTAAAGCTTCTGACCTTTCACTGGAAGTTACGGTAATGTTTTTACAGGGCACTGGTACAAAAAAAAAAAAAGTATACAGTTTTGCTATATCCGTGTGCTTATGTTTGGGTTCAGAAAAAGCTAATGTTAAAATCTGCATAGTGTGCTTCTACTTTTATGGCAGCAACAGGTTTCTGCTTTAGCTACATAGGATACAGGTTTCCTAAAGAATTTAAGTATTATTTTAATGGTGAATACGTACCCTGGGAGGATGATAGGTCTGGGTTTGAGTCCTTGCTATAAGAAGGAATTATACATTTTTCATGACAAGGCCATTACATCAAACGTAAAAACTATTCTGATGTTACAAACTGGTTAAATTAAAGAACAAAGGCTTACTTTGGTATGTACAGTGATTATGGGTACAAAGTGATAGGAACTAAAATTACTGTGAAAAACTGAGTTTTCAGAAAATTATTTAACTTTCCTCCAAATTGCTGCTTATTATCAGTATAATGTATTGAACTACATAGATGACTAATTTGATCTGCTGTGACCATTTCTATGTTTCTATAGTGGTCTGTCTCACAGACATGGTTAGCAATATCATTTTCTACAGCACTGTTGACAGCTTTTCCTTTTTAATGCTGTCACATTCATTTTATTATTTAAATCAATTCAGGTAGCATCTTATTGATTAGGGTATAAGTCTCTGTTAAATATTAAACCTATATTCATAAGTAGGAATTCTGTCAAAAACATGGAAACTATATTATAAGTCAAGTCTTCTAAAAACCTTAAATTTCTGCTCTCAAAAATCACATAGGTGTCTACGTTGTAATCAGTGGTCGTTTGGTGATTTGTAATGCTAGTCTTTCCCTGTAGAATTTTTAGTCACATCTTTTTCCCTGGCAGGACAAATAAAGAACCTTATAGAAATCTTTAAAAATGGGAGGAGAAAAACGCATGCAAAAACCTTTCAGTTCATGTGATTTCTGTACAGTGCCACAGTAACAGTATCAAGCAGAAGACCCATACAATAGTTTTGCAGTCAAGAAAAAAAAAAGGTTTTGAGAAGTCACTAGAGCTCCTAATAAACTAATAAAAGTGACTTTCAGTGCTGATCAAGGCAATATATTAACTGAAAATTTAACAAACAACTTTAAGCCAGCTGAAGGGAAATATTACTAGATCTATAGCTGTATGGCATGATGCGATGAAATCCTTTGGTGTATTAGTATACTCCAGGAGCTATATGTAACATAAATAAAGAAGATACCTAAATATAATGAATATGCAATGGTAAAAATCACTGTTTACATAGTTCTGTATTCTAACACTCTTGCATTCACTTAGCATTTTGCCTTGCAAATAGTCTCACTGAGTAGAAGTTTGATACCAATCTCCATGAAAAGCAGTTGAGAGTGTCCTCTTACCATCTGTAGCATGAGCTGTGCGGGAGATGCAGTCAGGTCTACAGAGGTCCTGTCGGCGGGAGCAAATTACCTCAAGCGGAGGAGAACCTGAGTGCCTCTCATGTGCTTCAAGAGAGAAGTAACATCAGCCTTTCTTTCTTCTCAGTTTGTAGGCAAAGAAATGATGGTTATCTAAAAAAAAAAAAAAAAAATTTTTAATTTCTTTAAACAAGACTGTGCAGTGAATGACATGGGAGTTTGTATAATAGAGAGGAAAAGGCAGGCTACAGAAAATGAGTTCTAATCATACTCACATGCAAATAAATTTTACACTTGAAATCCAGCTCTTTCTTTTTTTGTTTTTTAATTCTCTCTTTTACAATGAGTTCTGGTCTTTATGCCTTTGTATCCATAAATATATGCGTATGATAATGATAGAGATGTTATACAAATTTATGTTTACAAATTAAACATGGAAACTCATACAGTCATATTATTTGTAATTAAATAAGGTACACACACTTTGTAGATATATTAAATAAGCAACTTCATTTTGAGTGCTTAGCATGTTTTAGCTAACGAGGAAAAAATGGAGGTCTTACCCTTAAATAACTAAATTAAGATTTTTTTATTATTATTAATTTACTTCTGTAAACAGAGAGCGAGCTCTGCTGTTGTATATGATGAGCCTTCTGTCTTCTGGGCTGTTTCCTTGTCCCCCAGTGTCTTTTGCATCTCGCTGTGGGGAAAACCCTCTCAGAGGTGGCTTTTATGCTAGAAGTGGCACTTGCAGCCAATCAGCATTACACTATTAAATACTGCAAATCACACCCTTCTTGGACAGTCAAACCACACATTTGTCAAGGAATAGCATGCACACAGATCAGTATGGCTGGGAAGAGCAAGTAAAAACTCAGAATGTTCCTTGCTGGAAGATGTGTCATTACTAACTTCAGGAAAATACAAGTGTGACTTTTTTTTTTCCTACTTCCTAAAGCATTTTAACTTTTTTCCATTAATTCATTTTGACTTCAGCCTCTTCCATTGCCCTGTGGTAACTTTGATGTTTCCTCTTAAAATATTTTATATTTTAAGGAGCTACTTTTCCCATTTTTGAGAGTGAGGGTTTTTTTTACTGTATGGAGTAAACTGTTTACAGTAGTAGATACAGAATTCTGAAAAGTGCAAGGCATCTAAAGATACAAAATTTATTTGTAAGAATTTATCAATGTGTTATCATAATATCCTTAAACAGCCAGAATTTTGCAGCAAGAAGATTAGCATTTTGCCCCTAGTGAGAGCCAAAGCAAACAATACATGTACAGATGTAAAAATGATCAATAACTATCATCCCTCTGGTTCCATAAGCAAAAGAAAAAAAGAGAGGACGTAACATTTGAATCTTGATTGTTTCTGTAGCATCTGTTTATGATGGCATTTGAATAATGTCATTCTTTTATTAAAGCCAGACACTTCGATCACTTTTTCTGTTCATCCACAAAATAAGAACAACTGTTATTTTTCTGGCTCTGCCTCAGTATCTGCCCTTTCCTCCAATTCAAATGACTGGGGAGGCTGGCAAATGAGATGATGAAAAAGCTGTTTCACCCATCTTTCTACTTTTGAGATATTCCTAAACGGGGAGGAAATTTAAGAGATGTTCTGGCTATTTTAAGGCTAATTTATAGACCAGAGAATTCTGTCGCTTTTATCCCCACATCTGATGAGAAACATTTCCTTTCTTTTAAGGGAATCAGCAGCTCCATTTATAGTATTTCTTTCAATAACAATTCCAGCAAACAATAAATTGTAAATCAGTAATTCTGACCAGCTGCTAGTAGCTGAGGTAGACTTACCTATGCATTGCCTCATAAGAAGCAAAATTAGACAGTTGCATTTGGGATTTTTTTCTCATTTGTTGTTATTTGACAAAAATATATGCTTCTCCTTCCCAAAAGCCTTTTCTTTTACAAAGCATCAGTTTTGTTTACTGAAGCTGAAAATAAAGCATCAGACTGAAAAAGAGGACATTAACAGTAAAATTTGGTTTTGTGTCTCTTCTTCAGTGTCTCCGTAGTGGAGAAATGTCACTGCAATGAACTCCTTATCTGAATGTGAATAGCTTTATTGTCAGCTGCGTACCTACTTTTATGTACTAAATGACAGCTTTTCCTGTGTTCTCCCTTTTCTCCTCTCATTGCCCATTAGAAGCATTTGTACTGATATGTTAATCTAATACTCTGTTATGATTTTGCTAGTTATGATGCAACAATTAAGCAAGCAATTATTTCTAGTTTTTCCTCAGGGACTTCAGTTAGTGTGTCTCATACATCATAAATAGGGAATGTTTTAACAGATGGTTGTTCCTCCACCCCCACCCCAGGTTATGATTTATTCACTAAGATAAAAAAAGACAAATTGAACTGCAATAGAAAAGTCAATTAAAGCAAATATTTTTATAATCCTGACACGAAGAACAAACGTGTTACTGTACCAAGCCCACAAGTGAGAGTTTGGTCAGCTGTGTACATGGTATATAGAATGAGGAAAAAAAAAAAAGGGTATATGCTAAGTGGTTTTAGAAAAGTCCTTAGTATTACAGCTTTTCTTGGGCTCTTCTAAATGACAATAAACAGTGACTTTATGTAATAGACAATTTGCAACAGTTAAACCCAACAGAGCTGTATCTCTGTAGTCTTGTACAATGGTACCAGATCTAGTTCTGTGCTATATGCAGCCCATGCACTCTTATGACAAATGTGCATGGTGCTTCCATATACAGTTGTAAACAAATTGTTTCAATTTCCTAATTCCTGGGGATTTTCTTCATTTTAGCTTGTTTTAACCTTCCATAATATTTCTTCCTTTGCTAGTTTTACCCACTTTGTCAGTGGAGTAACTTCTGTTTTATTTGTGTAGATGCCTTTGTAGAGACTTCAAAGTTAACTTGTTTTATAATAGTTTAAGCATCCTATGTAACTTATCAGTGATATGGGCCCCAGCTGTTCCGCAGCATCTGCAGCTATGGAAGAGGAGTTATATCATTTCAGTGGATACTGTCTCTGTACAGTAGATCTCTTTTAGACAGTAATAAAGGTTGATGTAGACCAACATTTATCATGAGTAAGCTGCTGTATGCAGTTCCCACTTCACTAATTGTAACCACTGGGATCTTTTTTGCCATACTTGCTGCTGAAAGCATAATCCTTAAAATTTAATCATTTCTTGGAAAAGCTGTTGTGGGTATGATAGACATCCTATAGATCATAGAAAATTACATTCTGTCTCATGGAGTACTCGGAAAACTTGTAGAGTACACTTTTTATATATGTCATGGGCTACTATACCTATTTCTATAGAGTCATATTACATACCTGTGGAGAATTTTTTCAGACACAGTAAGTTTTAAGAGACTTTTCAAAAAGGAGAATTTAAAGGACTAGCTCTCCCCCATCCCACCGGGGGCGGGAGGAGGGTGAGTGTGAGCGGCTATGTGGTGGTTAGTTGCTGACTGGGGTTAAACCACAACAATGTTGCATGGACTACATGAGGGTTTACTGTGCATTGGCTACTCCCCATCCAGTCTGTGGATCCAGTTGTTTGGGGTTTACACTAAGGGAATGTGGTTCATGAAACACTTCAGGTGTAATAAACTAGTCTGCGATAAGACTGCACAAGTTCACTGTGTACTAGTTTCCCTCTATAAATAGCATCTAAGAATGTTGCCCTTTTCTGCAGTATAGGTTCAATCCTGACAGGGATTTAGTCTGAAGTATCTTACTGTGTATCTCTGTGTGATCTCTTCACTTTCTGAAACAGGAAGCAACCCATTTGCATTAAAGTGAGCTCATATTAAGAATACTCACTAATTGCTACTGTTTTAACGTTTATTATATCCCTAGTTTCTTCTGAAGTATTGTTATGGTTAATTCCTCGAAAGAGGCACTTGTGATGATTTAGTCACAGCAATGGCCAACCACTGTGTTCTGTTTTGAGACACGCTTTCATACAATTTAGAGAGCAGTGGTAATTATGGCCGTAACTCAGTGAAGAAATAAAAACAATGTAGTCTGTCTCCTTCAGCAGAACAATTTAAATTGGAGAAACTACATAGCTGCTTTGCCCACACTTTGGGACATCTTTTCATAGTTGATTGCACCTGTATAGCTATACCAGTTTATGGTTATATTTGCATAAGAGCATTATTCACCTCTATAGATTACCTTTTAAAAAGATTAAAGGCTAATGTCTTCATCTTGTTCAAGCCTGGGGAGAGATGGTATTGGTACCCTGTCACATATGATGAAGAATAAAAGTAAAAAAGAAGTAGTCCCCTGAATGAACCACATTTGTCCTGGAGTTACTGTTTTAATAACTTGGCGTTTCCAATCAATCATGACCAAAGAGTTTAGGTAGTCCTCTATTTCTTTCTGAGATGATCGCTATAATTACATATAGAATCAACCACTCTTGCTGGTATTAGTATTTGCCAAGTGGTCCTGTTTATATGGACCATGGTTACAAATGTTTTTGTCATTTTGAGTGTTTATATTATTATTTATTTATATTATTTTATAATTTTTCATGACACATACCTGCTTGTTTTGATTCAGAACAAGACATTGAGTGCTGGCTGCCTGAGCAACGAATGACTTTGCCAACTGATTCAAAGGCAAAGCTGGCTGGCAGCAGCTATGATAGAATAAATGAGAAAAATATATAATTGCCTGCCTACCTCAGATTTATCTATTTATTTATTTAGCTTTTCCATGTATCTAAGGTGCTCTAATCTACTTTGTCAGTACTTTGGCACAGTATTTTTTCATAAGGGCCAGACTTTATCCATTACTTTGGCTGGTTTAGAGTAAGGCTCCATTCTACTGGTATGCTGAATTAAAAGACATTTTTTTCCCCATGTTTGCAGAAATGTTTAAAAAATAAGTTTGATAAATTTACATAATAGCATGTGATTTTGGATACTGTAACTCTGACTCCATATTCTTCATTTATGTATATATAGACTAAAACAGAAGACAAACCTTGTTTTAGTTAATCTTTGCCAGTAGTAGACATACTAAGGAGTATGTGTGTATGTTTGAGAAGAGTGCCTATGTTTGAGGTATATTGTGACATTTTGATATTTTACAAACAAACAAACCAACAAAACCCCCTCCTACACACTATTTTTCATTATTATTTGCTTTCTGCAAAATTAAATGGGTAGAGATCCCACTTCTTCCTTTGCTCTAGTAGATGGGTATCCAATTAAGATCTCACAATTAAAGAGTCAATTAAAAAAATAAGGAAGCCATTTTAAGAAAATTTATATGGACTAGATCCATTTTACTCTTTCTCAAGTAAATAATCAAATATGTTTATTAAAAATATATTTATTATGTAGGGTTTATGAAATGGTGTTGTTTAAAGATATGAAAAATAAGATTTTGGGCTTAAAAATTACAGAAAGTTATGTAAAAGAACAATTTTAATGTGAGAAACTAAGAGTTTTGAGAAAACAAGTTTCAAATGTAAAATATTAAATATCTCTTGTTTCTAAATTCACTAATTTTTATGGGTTAATGTGTCAGCTGCAGTTTTTGTCTCCTAGTGTGCTTGCAGTTAAAATGTTTATGGTTTCCATTTTCATTTTCTGAGCTAATAACGGGTTCTTGAGTTTTCAGATCTACTTAAAATGTTGATTAACTGACTATAATGGGGGATCCCAAAGTTTCTTCAACTGCAGGGGCACACAGCAAGTCGGTCACTTCTATTTAGTATTAAATATTCATAAATCTGACCTCAAACAACTGGTTTGACACAGAGATTGATAGCAGTCTTTAGTTCAGAAAGCTAATTTTTTTCTTCCTGCTTTGCAAGAGTGATATAGGTACACCCAGCAACTGCAATGTCAGGAGAGGAGCTATAAATCCCATTCTTTTATTTCTTTTTTTTTTTTAGATCATCATTTTATTTTTCTCAAGTATTTCTTTCATGAAACAGAGAAGGGAAACAACATTCTATAAACATTTCTAATACGTAAGCTTTCATAAGTGAGCAAAATTGCTCTGAATGACAGAATTGCATGGTTGGATGGCATAAGTGGTTTTGGCCATTCTTTACCAGAACACTCCTTGGATCAAAGTTACTTGATTACCATATATTGAAATATGTACTGTTCAAATGTTAATTTCCCAGACCTAGAGTCTAAATTTTATATCATAAAATGTAGTAAGTAGAAATAAATCTAGAGAATACAGTGATCTTGACCAATTCCTGAAAATGTGTGTGAGAGTTCATTTTCTTTGGACAGAGAAGTTGCATTGTAAGTCAGGAAATGTTAAAAGGTTGGGAACCATCTTCTCCTACTCATTCATATTAAAATGTGCTTACTGAGACTGCTTTCCATGTGCTGAGAGTTTTTGGAATATATTTCCTCTTTCACTATGACCATATTGAGTTAGGAACATGGACTGAGGAAGCAGAGTAGGTTAAGGGGCTGAGAAGAGCAGATTTGAATGTTCTGACTGAGGAGTTTTAGCTGGCAAAAGTCTCCTATGATTTTTTTAAATGTTATATGATTTTTTTTTTTTTTTGGTTGTGGGACTTGAAGCAGCTAATTGATTGAGTAGGGATCAAACAAATGCTTCCTGGGTATATCCTGTGCTCTCGTCTCAACACCAGAAGAAAATGTTCTGTAGTTTTGGGCTCAATGAAAGTTTAGTCTTAATTTTCTGGAAATTTATTGATGGAGAGAAGGTAGAATTAATTTAACCTTTTCCCAAATGACATACAGAATTCATGTCAAATATGATCATTCCAGTATTAAACTTCTGATACCTAAGGTTCTGTTAGGGTGCAAGCATTAGAGGGCATGCAAAAATATCCTTGGTTTCTTTCTAAACTATTTTTAAGCCATTTTGAGATGGAGCTATTTATAAGATTTTAGCTATATAGGAGGAGATTGGGAGCTCTGAATATTCTGCGAAAAAGCTCCCTAGGCTAATCAGTAGTGAAACTACATAGCTAACTAGTTAGATAATAACAGAGTTAAATGATGATCATGCCTTCAGGGTTGTACAAAGATGTAAAGGGAGTCATGGAATAAAAAGCTTTCATTTGAGAAGGATACAATGGAAGTTTTCAAGAAGACATAGCTAATTTTGCTCTATTTATTTTATTAGCTATTTTTAGTTAGCTATTAATATTATTTAGCAGTTGCAAACGCAGAAGGAGATAAAAGCAAGCAAACTAAATCTGTAAGCTAAAATGCCTTCCTGAAACTGGCAGACAGAACACTGTGTGTTAAAGAAAAAAATTCTCATTACATGTAGTTACCTTTCTAACCAATATAAAATCAGAAAAGAGATGCATGAAAAACACAGGGAACTTTCTTGAGATACAGATAGGTTACCTAGCTGACTAAAAGTTGCTGGAATGTCCTAGGATTCAGGAACTTCATGATTAACTGACTCTGGACATGAGCATCCCATTAATAGCATATTAAAAGAGTTGGCATGCTACTGGACAAAATCTCTTCATTGCAAATGGGTCTTCTAAACAACCAGTTATACAAACAGATGTTTCTGGAGTCCTGACTGCTATAACTCTTCACCAGGAAAAAAAAGTGCAAAGAGAAAATCAGTGTATGACTCGGTCTTATTTCAGTACAGCTGAAAAAGGAATGCATATGCCAATGAAATAACGTTTGAGATAATAAACAAGGACTCTTTTCACAGTTAGTGCTATCTTGAAATAATGCATTTTCTGTCATCTCTTAGATACAACCAGTTAAGCAAACTGTCAAAGACATTTTCTAAGAAGGTGAATCAAAATCCTGATTAATACAAGCTATAGACAAGGGACAGTTAATTAATAGGGTTAAGGGCACTAATGGCTTATTTTCCTTTTTTTCTTAATTTTAGGAAGTGAACATATATGAGTTCAAAACATTATTTGAGATTTGGAGAGGATTTAGAGTCTCTAGATCAGTTAAGACGCTGTAGGAGCAAATGCCCTATTTATATTAAAATGACAGTAAGCCAGTTCCCTTCAATAAATAAAGCAGGGGAAAGTGATTATTGCCAAAGAAAACTGCTGTATCATCAATATCCTAATGGAGAGCTTTGCTTTATTAATAAACTGTATTTGTATCTGTACAGTATATCCAACCTCACCATCACTCTGATCCACTTAAAATAGTTGTTTGTATCACATGAGAATTTCCACATGGAACATGTTCCCTTTTACTTAAGCTGAAAAACACGGCAAAACAGACATGCTTGCACCAATGTTTTCCATATTAATACTATTATATACGCTAATAGAGAAATGCGTTCTGAGTATGTGGGATTTTTTCACCCTTTTCTAGCCTTAAAATTCTATACCAAAAATATGTAAGTTTAATTTTCATTTATTGTATTAAGGTATAGATTTGTAAATTAAGAAAAGAAACCCTATATGCTTCCCTTTTCTGACCTTATTTTTTTGACATCATCTCTTCTAGTCTTTCCATACCTTCAAATGTAAATATTTTGCAATTTTTAAAGGAACTATGTAGTATTACTTGTTGATAGAAAGAGGAAAAGATAGTTGAGGGGAAATGACAGTCAGTAGACTCTGACTTAGAATCATAAGAAAAAGCCTATGAAACTGATGAATCACTAGGGAACCACAGATGTCTTAAATACATATATATACACATACATATGCACATATATATACACGCATATGCATATAAATCACTCTGTATATCCTCTTTGCTATGAATGACATAAATAGATATGACGCTACAGAAAGAAGCCTAAACACAAAGGTGGTATGTGTTGAGATGCTCTATTATTTACAAAGCAGTCACTTTACTTGGCAAGTGTCCCAATAAGGAAAATATAGTAGAAGAAAGTGTCACTTTTACGTTGCAATTTTTCGAATTGTAATTAATCAAGAGCATGTTGGATTACTTATTCACAGCATATAAATGCAATCTGTAGAAGTTAAACCTCATCAGCTCATTTCTCAGTCTTGACATAGACATTTAATTGAAGCTCAGCAAGGTACAGCTTGACATTGGTGTCAGGACTAAGTGTATAGGCTGCTGAAATCCTTCAGATATCTAGAGAACTCATTTTCTTCTCCTCAATAACTGGGAAAGATGCTCATTGTACCTTTCCAAGGTGCGTATTTGACACTTCAGAAAACAAGACTGTAGCATGCATTTTCTTCCAAGCCGACAGCATTATTATTGTTTAGTATTTAGATCCTGCTGTTATGCATGGATGTTCTTCACATACCTCATTTTGGAGGAAGCTGCTTTTCAGTTATTTTTGCAGTTGTGTCACTAGCTCTGCTGTCTTAGTTTATGGTCCCTATGATCTCTTTAAAGTGGTAAATTATGGTTTCTGTTTCAGGATGCATATAGTTCTTTGATTTATTCCCTTCCACCATGCTTTATTCTTTGTCAAGCAGCAGCAGAGGTTTAAGCCTTCATTCTTGATGACACATTAACAGTCCTCTGTAGAACTAAGTACTATTGTGTGGTTTCGGTCACATTGATACATAGATGATGTTACCAACCAAATGCACTGTGTTGGGAAGCTTTTACGTTAATAAATGGCTGTAGGATGTCATTTTGCTCTTGATATCTTAGATATAAGCGTGAGCTAATAATGTAGGACTAGGATCTGTAAACCTGTGAAATTTTAATTGTATTTCTAACATTGCCTCAAGTAAGCCATTAGTTCATCTCGGAATTCCCTATTATGAAATAGTGAAGATATTTAACCTCATGTCAGTATCTTTTATACAGTATCATTAACAATGACTGTTATAGGATATATCATGGCATTGCTCTTTAGTTCATGAAGTTTGCATAAGTTTGTATTTATTTCTTTTGGGTTTTGAAAAGAGTGAACCGACTTAAGGTTTCCCTTTGGGGTTTAGTCTTTTTTCAAAACCAATGTTGTCAAATTAAGAGGACTGCATATTGAATTATTTGCTTATTTCATGAAGTATTTTAAAAATTTACTTTTTGTATCCTTTGTATTCTGTGCTCAGGGCACAGGAGTTAAGCGGTAACAGCAGCAGGCTCTGACCACCCCAAGGCAAATACCAGCATAGTATGTCCTCTGAGGCAGTAAGAAATTTCCAGAAGCACTCCTTTCTCTCCCTGCCCTGCCTTTGTAATTAGTGAAGTGTGTCTCGAGCAGCAGAGGCTGACTTTTCATGTTGATGTGCTTGCTAGGTCCCACTTCTCATGCAGTCCAATAATTCACTGCAGGCAGTTCCTAGGGAACTGTGAATCCTAGGATTCACTCTAGGATGCTCCAATCTCAATACCATGGACCACTGAATTCAGACATCGCTTCAAAACAGGCATTTTGATGTATTTCCTGCAAAGGAATGCATGCAAAAGAAACACCCTCCCATCATACTGTGCAGTTAAATCTGTGGCTTTAGATGCTGCAAGAGTCTGAGTTTATGCAACAAGACTCTATGTTGGGCTTCTCCAAACGCTACCGTGAACTGACATGTTAACTGTTTTCAACTGTGTAAATATTTCTGAAGGGAGGACAAAATCCCTGGCTTCTTAGTGATTGTGTGCGGTTCCCATATTTAGAAACATTCAGCAGTGGACTGCTTTGTGGATAGCCTTGGAGGGGACACTGCAGAAGCAGTCAGAATAATGACACAGAGCTTCCTTGGTGATGAATGAGTCTTTATAGATGTGCTAGTAGTATTGCAAAAGGGACTAGACTATCAAATCTGAATTGCTCCTTCCTTGGTATGTTCATGAATCTGTTTAGGTACCTGTATAGGTATACAGCTGCGTGTGCCTATGTCCTTGACAACTGCTTTATCCCAAATAACTGCACTGTATTAGCTGTAGAGATATTTGGCTCTAGGTAATTACATCAACAACTTTATCTTGTAGTTTACTCTTCTTTACTTATCGTTCAGCTAACATTGCTCCTTTTCCTTCACAGCAAAGCTTCAAAATTTTTATCTTTACAGTTATCCACAGTTCCTCCCCATCTGTGTTGTGTTCTTGTTGCTTTGTTACTATTAACTCTGCCTTCTTTGCTAACATATGTTAAATGAAATCTCATACCCTGCCAGCATATGCTGTGTGCAGGAATTTTGACTTACATCTTTTTTCCAACAACCCCTCCTTTCTATTCTCTGGAAGTAAATTTCAGAGCATAAAGAAAATAATCTTAAACCAGACTTTAAGACTAACAATTAAATAAGATATCTCATTAATAATGCCTGTAGCAAATCACATTCCTGTATTGCTAATTTGGATACTTAGCCCTTTTTACTTATATTTCTATCATAAATTGGCTTGCGTATGAGGACAGGATAACCACAGGGAAAATTTCTTCTAGACTTCTGCAGCCATGAATAATCAGTGAAAATATTGTATTCATTTATATTTAACAATATCTTTTAACATTCTCTTCTGAAATTTTTTTACTTGGTCTGTTATTGCAAGTAGTACATTGAATATTTCAAGTCAATTGGCTGGCCCTTGATTAACATATACTTCTTATATACAGATTCATATTCATGTATCGGCAGCTTCTCAGTGATTAAAAAGTTCCAATACCATTTTTACATCAGCTTTCTCTCACTTCTTCCTAAGTAATTTTTTTTTTCTCCTCATAAATTTGTGTTTGGTTATTTTTTGGGGGAAGGGCTGCTAGCGTTTGGTTTTGGGATTTTGTTGTTTTTTGGTTTTTTTTTTTTTAAACTTTGTGTGATTAGGAAAATCAGGTGCATGTCTTGGAAAGCTTTCTTGGGTTATAGATATTTGGGTTATATGATGAAAGAGAATATTTCAGGTAAAAAAGTTTTGCATATTTGAATGGAAATCTATAGCACACCTAATTTTTCTAAACCAAACAAAATTAATCTAAGTACTATGCACAACATGGGGACTTTAACTGAATGGTTCAAAATGCTACCTCAATACACAGTGAATGAATAAATATAAATAGTTCCAGAAATAGACCTTCGGGCATTTAGATGCAAAATTTATCTAACATGAAAATATTTCCTGGATCAGAAACTGTTGAATCAGTGGAGGGAAGAGGAGGGAAGTTACATAAAACAGAAATGATCTAACTACACTGATTAAAGTGTAATACAGATGAAGGATTTTCAACAGCTACAACAAAACCCCATACTTATTGCCTGAATCAAATATATCTTGTTTGGATTTTCTTTATTGAAAAAGACCAATAAATTTCTCTTCCTCAGATAGTTTGCTGAAGACAAGGCAAAAAGGGTTGCTATCTAAACAATATAGAAAAATGTATACAACGTATTAATGTACAAAGTATTGCATATGATTCTGTCACGTCAGAGCTATACACCTCTGCTGCTTCTTTAAGTGTATTAATTCAATTTTAGAAAATAAAACTATTAGGGTTTGGGGTTTTTTTGTTTTGCTTTGTTTTCTTAAAGAAAGAAAAATCATTCTTTGATTTTCATTATGGGATTAGCAGCTCTTTGCTTTCAGTGGTTGCAGAATAGATGTTAGGAGGCATGCCTGGAATGTTAAGCTGGCCTTTTGGAAAAGAGATCATATTTTACATATCTTTAAGCATACAGTGCCCTGGGGCAAAGCTAATCTCTTCTATTGGAGGATTTATTCTTGTTAATTTTTAGTTGTATTACATAGTATGTATGCATTGAAAAGCAATTTGTTACTGTCAATTATTAGCCTTGATGGTTATTTCAGTAAAATCTTTTTTAAGAAATTATTCAAAACTTAGAATTGGAAAGGAGAGTTATTGTCTCACAAAATTATCCTATCCCACTGTGTTATACTCTCATTGACATTTGCAAGGTATTCTACTGTGAGAGTGTTCTTTACCACTGCAGAATTTATCCGCAGACAGCTCAAAGATTGACTGTACAACTGAATAAAGCAGAATAATGTATGTGTACAGGTTAATTTATTGTTGTTTGCATGTAAATAGAGCAAAATATTTCAGAAGTATATATCTGTACTCATTATAATACTCACTATTATAATTATTAAAGAAATCTCCAGTATTTTAAATATGCACAATGTTTGGTAGCCTGTGTGTTGGAGGAAAGTGCTGAGAAACCAGGAAATGTTTAGAAAAACTAGATTAAATCAAGTCTGATCCAGGTAAAAATGAGGACTAGGCTCAGTGACTTAGTCCATGCTTTAATAAATGGGAAACTGCACAGCATTATGGTTTTAAAGCATTAGTGCTGGAGTACTGCATAATTAGAAGAACGCATTCTACAGAGTAATTTTGTTTCAGATATCTCAGCTCACTGTACAGTATGAATCAATATTAAAAAAAAAAAATTAGGATCATGAATGTATCTGAAGATTGTAATTCATATTTTTAGGATGGATGTCCAATTTTTGGAATTAATTCTTAGGCATCCCAATGGATGAAAAATTAATAGAGAACACCTGAGGAATGCAATGGTTAAAAAGTTGGTTACATGATTCTTGAATTCTTAGAGAAAATAGTTGTAGTATGGACAATAATTTACAATGCTATTGAGATCCATACTAGAATGGCATAACTGGTTTTGATGTCCACACTCAAAAACAACATTGGAAAAAAGAGAAAAGGATTGGAAAAAACATCCAGAAATCTTTCCTACAATGAGTGTTTTGGCTGATTTAGCTCATTAAGGTGATGTTTAAGAAGCAATGTTACCATCACCTGTCATTTACATCAGAATACAATCTTTGTTAGACAGAAGTCTCTTTACCCAGGCAAAGATATATGTGAGTCTGCTCCTCAGAAGCTGATGATGATACATTAAGAAAAAAAAAGGTGCAAAATTTAATAGTGATATTACCATTTAATAAATTAATAGAAGCACTTAAAAGGACAACTAACATTCTCAATAACTGGATAAGAGATCATAAATTAAAGTTAAATATCTTTCTTAATATATGTTCTACTTTAGATATACAGACTCATTGCAAGACATACTGCTCAATGGACTGCATTAGCTTTTAAATATTTCTTTATAGTTCTTCCCTGAAATCCTATGGAATCATTAATCTTGCTCTACTATCCAAGCCTTGATATATTTACTGTAATATTTTGCTTTTACATACAACAATGTCATATATCAACACAGAATGAAAGTATGGAAGACACTACCAAAATTATTTTATATCACGGTTGATGCCATTGAATGTTAAAGGTGAATCTGCTTTACCCTGGGAAGGTCTAGCTAAGAGTTTCAGTGTTTTTAATTGACAGAGTGGAGATTTTCAAAGTTGTCTAATATTTATTGTTGTTCCTGAAGATGTGTCATTAACAGATATATGCTTAGTGAAAAGTAAGTTGGCCAAATACCTCAATCCTGTGAAAATTCTTTTTCACTGCATAAAAGTAAAAACCAACACCAATATCTAATATTTTTGTATAGATCACAGTAGTTATTAATTTGATTTAAATGTTCAAATGTTTTGTTTCATACTGACATTTAGCACATTAAATATCTCTGTGGGAGACATCTACTTCAGAGAAATCTTTGTTTCCATATTGTGAAAAGAGTATTCCATTCCTAGTCATTAGTTTTCTTAGATTTTACACAAAATTAAAAGTCATTTACAGGAATATTATTACATATGTGGTAAGTTAATGGAATTCTTTTCTGAACTAATCAGTTGCAGTAACGTCATAGAAGTATTCTATGTTACTTCAAAATATATTAATATTTACATTTAATTAATATTTATATTTTTTAGAAGACCAAACAGGTAGGTAGAGGAATGTATATTAATGTCACAAAAATTAGTCCTTTTTTTCTTTTAGTTACATCACCTAGAAGCAACTGTAAACTTAATCTACCACGTCAGCCATTTGCAGATCCTGAGATACAAACTCTAGTTTCTGGTAACATTTTTAAGGTTAATCAAGCAATATGTCTTATAAGCTTTTTTTAATGTACATGGCAGACTTATTTTCTGTTGTTTTCATTTTATTGTAACTTTTCATAACGAGTCACTTTGTTCAGGAGAAAATGTTCTTGTACAGTTGTAGATGAAACATTCATTAAATATTTTTACATTTAAAATAATAAAACGGTGTGTTTCTAGGAGAGAGATCCAAAACTCTGCAGAGCAAACAGGTTCAATGTATGACTGTAGATTTCCTTCCGCAGACAAGACATCATGAATATGGAAATAGATGCAGACAGAACTGAAGGGTCTGTACTACTAGTATGCTCCCCCCCCCTTTTGGTTTTAGGCTAGCTAATAATACAGTCCTATAAAAACTTTTTTGCATTTTAAGTAATAGTAGCTTATGTTATATAGTACATTTTTGAAAACTGAAATCATGTTAACGTATAATAAGAATATGAGGAAGTTCCCAATAAAATATATTATTGGAAAATATTAGTTTGACAAACCTAAATGCTTCATCAGAGGCATTGAGTTGAGATATTTTCCAGTTCATCTCTTTGGAACAAAGTACTAACTCAAAGCCTAGCCCCTAAAAGCATCACATCTCTGTTTTAAAATTTTTTTTTTCCTTTGAATTTCCTCTGCAAAGGAAGTTTGGAGCTTCTGACTTATAGACTTAAAACTATATAAATATATATAAAAAACACATCACTGCCATAAATATAGTATTTTAGGTCACATTTATTTATAGCAGCAATTTTGTGGTTAGTTTAGTAGCAAGGTGATAGATTCACTGAGTGGGCTCCTGTGTATTTCAGGTAAGTATTTGCAACTATGCAATTTTTTAAATTATTTCTTTTTCTTTTTTTTCCCCCCAGATTTGGAACAGTAACTTTGGTCTGTAGTAGCAATTAGGAATATTAAGCAGCTAAAATTGTTTGCTAACTTTTTTGACTTAGCTGTTGTACCAACCAAACTTATTTCCTGGCAGTAAGAAAGAAGTTGTGATCAGAAGAACGGTCACTTTCAAATTCACAGTATCATTTTGAACAGTCATATATGGGCTTGTCAAGGCAGGGCAGAAAAGCAGGATTTGAAAAAAGAGAAATATAGACATCCTTGTCATCAGTGCTTTAGTAGTCAAATAGATCGAGCCTCCCTGAATAACCGAGTTCTTGAATTATTAAAGCATCTTCTTATTTTCCTTCAGGAGAAGATGAGAGACTTACTTTAAAAAGAGATATTAAATTCGAAGTGATAGTTTTTAACGTCTTTTGTTCAATACATTAATATGATTTAGTGATATTCATTCTTTCTACTATAGCATGTTACCTTGCTTAAACTATATAGAAAGAAAATTGCCTAATTTAAAAAATGTTAAAATTTCCAAACCCCTCTGATTTCAGTGGTCTCCATGTCTGCCCAGGAGATTTGTCTCCCTAGGTTTCCCTTATACTTAGAGAAGTGGAAAGTCCTTACCAGAGGGTGATTTGTGTGCTCCAATTTGTCCTCTAAAAGAATGTCTCTCATTTTGCTACTAGTAGAAAGAGCCTCAGGAAACCAGCTTAAAATTAGCCTTTGTGAATAACCCATCACAACACAAAGACCAGATTATCAAAGGAGCTCAGGCAATTAACATACTGATTTTTGGTAAATTTAGTTATTGAACTGCTTTTAACTATCTCTTAAGTGATTCACATCTTAACAGGAAAAATTATTGAATGGAGCAGCTGGTGAAACCAGGAGTTTCATTCAACCAATGTTCACCCAGCTTTGGATGTTGGCTTGTGAAATGAATTCACTATGATAAAATAAAGGCTCTCAACCTTTATTCATCCAGAAAAGGCATCTTCAGCAACCTTCACATTTGTGTATTCACAGCAGGCCAGATCTATTGTTTTGGTATTGTACTAGTTAAGATTTTTTTAATCTCTCCAGGAATGATACAGAAGAGAATAAACAAAGCAAGCAGCAAACCCACATATTTTCTTAACAACTAATGTGAGGTAAACTTTTCTTTTATGCTAAGGTTAATGTTTGAATATAGATTTTACAGTTTTTTGTTTTGCTTTCATACATAAGGAAATAACATAAGTGGCTTCTGTTGAAAATAAAAAAATAAGAAAACCCAAGGAAGAGTCTGTGCTGCTTCTTTGACAGCAAGCACTGAACTGAATATAAAATAACTTCCCATACCTAAAGCAAGCAGGAGATTTAAAATATATATATATAACATAACATATAGAACATAGTGAATATGTATATATCAGTAAACATTGCCCCATAGCAGTGATCTGAGGCTAATACAAAATATTCTAATATTATATATAACGTTAAAGAAAGTAAAATTTCCACCCAGGAAGATGTAGAAAATTAAACCAAGCTTATCTGTGCATGTGAGTCAAAAATTCCATGAAACCATTGAACAAATATGTAAATACAGACAACAGAGTCATAGTTTAATACATTTGCTCAAATGTCTGGAACATATAGTAATAGAAATATTTTTTCCAAGTTTTAAGTTCCAGCAAAGGTAGGTTGACAGCTGCAGTATACTTTTGGGTCAATTAAAAAAAAAAAAAAAAAAACCCAAAGCAAACAACCAACAAAAAAAACCCCACATATGAAATATAGCAAAAGATGTGACTGTAAAATTGATTGAGGATGTTTTGTATTTATGTAGGACTTGTCTGTAGTCAATGATATTGACACACTGTGGACTCATAGCAATTTTCTTACTGGAAAAGATATTCTTTTGTTTCTTTAAGTAATCTTATGCTGACATAGACAGTGATTAGTAATAGACACAACCAATAGAGGCTGGGGAGAGAAAACAGTGGACCACAGAATGCACTGCAGCTCTGCACTGTTTCATTTGTGTTTGCTGCAGACAGCACCTAGAATTCAGTCATTTACAGTAGTGTAGGCAGGAGATGACCCCCCGATGTCACTGGGTTGTGCTGGTTTAAAGATTGTGCAAGTAGTAAATGTCTTTGTATGTCATTAAACAGACGCAGTGTTACAATACAGAATTTCTGAATACTTAGATCATATTGCATTATAATGATATATAGCAGCACCCAACAGCCAGGTATAGATATCTAAAGGAGTGAACATGAACAGGCTAAATATGAAGTGATACTTCCCAGGAATACTAACCTACCTCTCAAGGTTCAGGATCTTTTTCAGTCAGAGGTGGTATTTCTATATTTAATACTCACTAATGTATCTTTTCTCCAGGTATTTGTCAAGTCACTTTTCCAGTCCATGTGAACTTCGGTATCCAAAACATCCTGTAGCAAATATCGCTCCATAGAGAGAATAGGTAACAGGCACCTGTCTTCTCTTTGCTTGCTTTGAACTTCCTGACTGATGGTTTCACCTGCTGCTTCCTCTTTTTCTAAGAGAAGAGAGAGTGAGCACTTATTCCTTATAAGTCCATACTAAGGAAAGCAAAGCAAAGGGAATTCAAACAAGAGAGAATGGTGTAGAAGGTTAAATACGTGGGTCCAAAAGCTGAATTGCAAAGAAACTGTTAAGGAAATCAGATGTAGCTTTCGTTTGGGACCATATACAGACATTGAAATATCACAGTTCTCATTCTTGGCAATTTAAATAGTCTTGTGCAGAGTGCAATTGTGAATGCAATTTTCTAAGAATGAGACTGAGAATTAATTTAATTGAACTCAGGTTAAATTACTTCAACTGAGATAAGATGAACGTTGATTAGCAGAGTAAAAAACCAAGTCAATTAAAGTAATTCAACCTTAACAAGAAAATATCTGTGACATATTTATTGACATAAAATCTCTTGAAACAAGATTACATGTGTTAGCTTTGACAATACTGAAGTTCAGGTATGTTCAGGACATTATGTGAGCAGGAATTGCTGACAAAAATATAGAACTTAAAACTAAGCTTCCCTAGTGTTCATGAAGTTAGACTCTCAAATGGAAGTTGTACCTACAAAGCCAATCAGGTTAAATTGTCTAGGCTGTTATCCTCTAGTTTTTAATGTAAAGATGGAATTACAAACATTGAAACAGTAAGCATGGTCTGCCAAAAGAAATTGGCTTGGCTTACTGGATCTTCAATAACAACAGCTACAAAAAGGTGGCTTTTTTAAGATTCTTGTATACAGAATTTGTATTCATTCCTCAGATTGCCAAAGCACAGCTCAATCTGTAATAAAAATATGACTTACCATTACAAAGAAATAATGCAAAATTAATAACTTCTGAAATTACAAAGCTGATGAAAGGATGTATTTTCAGTGTATCAACCCACAGAGAAAACTACGGG